>NW_027111618.1:282433-309424 GCF_000696795.3 Halyomorpha halys
GAAATAAGACTTGTGTATCTACATTCATCTTCTCAGCATACAACATCCACGGTTACCTACAAACTCATTATTATGTTTTTTCGTAAATCCAATAATTATTTTTACTTTGTCAATAGTCTTACAGCTTAGTAAGATATTAAAAAAAAAGCCGTAAGAGGTTTCTGACAAACAGAAACATATTATAAAATTAGACTATTGGCAAAGGAAAGAATTACTGCATTATGTAGTATCTGAAGATAAGATTTAATAAACTTCATGACGTCAACATGTAAGTAAGAAGTAAATAAAGAAAATATAAGAATATACTCAAATGGTTAAAAATTTAATCTGAAGAAATATTTTTATAAAAACCTAGAGAACTATAATTATTATTATAAAAAAAAAAAAATCACTAACGAACATTCACAAAAATTGTTTTTGTTTTTAAAAAGTAACGTTCAATTTATTTATAGCTGATAAAACAAGGAAACAATTGGACTTGATTCCTAACGAACTCAAATTATTATAACATTTGTTCATCAAGTTAATATCTATTAAATAAGAACAGGTCTATACAACAATAATGAGTTACAGAATAAGCTGTCAAACATGAAAGACAAAGTTGATAAGATGGAAAAACTAAATCCAATTTATAAGATAGATTGTAAAAATTGCGAAAAAATATATATTGGTGAAACATCTAAAAAACTGGAAACTAGGATTAAGCAACATGTAACCAATTGTAAAAACACAAAAATATAAATTGCACAGCTCTAGCCTACCACAGTATTAAACTAAACCATGAATTCAATTTTGAAAACCCAAAAATAATAGATACAGCACAAAACACAAAAAGCAGAAGATTTCTGGAAGCTATATATGTAACAAAAACATACAAAACACAGTAAACTACAAAACCGCTACTAAACACGCTGACATTATAAATAGACTCAAATTATAAACATAAAAATCAGATGAAATAAACGGATTTAATTAAAAAATCACTAAGTTAATGTATATAAATACAAAGGAGGACTTGTAAAAAAACAGGGAGGTAACCAAACGTCCGTGTTTGTCGTTTCTTTCTCTTTATAACTGATGCTATTTTACTTTATGTGTTTTTTTAATATGCATTCTTTTTTTTATAATTTAATTTATATCTCTTTAAATTTGTTGCGAATAAGCTTTCTGACCTCTATTATCTATGTCAGAAAATATAAAAGTACAGAGAATGTAACAGAGAATATAACACTACCCAAAAAAGAAATAAAGAAAAACCTTATTAAAAGAAGGAGATTATTGTCAACAAAGAACAACATTTTCAAAAACTCAGAGAAGTATATTTATTATTACATAAAAAGTTTCAAATAATGACCATTCACAAAAATTGTTATTGGTTTCAAAAAGTAACGTTCAATTCACTTGTGAAAGATAAAACAAAGAAACAATTGGTCCTAATTCTTAAATGACTCAAATTATTAAAACATTTCTTCATTAATTTAATACCTATTATATTACAAGAAGATTTTGATGATAGGAAATATGCAATCTAAGTATCATTTTTTAAGAATACCAGAAAAAACAATTTAGCTAGATACTAAATAAAACATTTCTTAAGGCCCAGGTGTTCTTTAATATAGGAAATAATTTAAAAAAGAATTGGGCGGGAGACCTAATTTGTCAGATATAAGAGAAAAGAAGTAATATCCCAGATTCTTTGTTTCAATTTGTTACAGTTAATATAAATCATCCTCAGATGGCCTAATCAAAATGAAATATTTTTCATTCTATAAAAATAGCATTTTGTACAAACATAAAAGAAAAAATACATCCTACCAATTTTAGTGAAAAATATTTGTTTTTCATAGCATGGTTTTAAAACAGATAGCTTTGTTTCAGAAGTTAACTGATGTTTTAATTTAAAAAAAAAAAAAATTGTAATTTGTCTTTTACGGATAGCTTTGTTTCAGAAGTTAACTAATGTTTTAATTTAAAAAAAAAATTGTAATTTGTCTTTTACGAACCATATACAGGGTGGTCAAGATAAGGTTTGGCGTTAGTGACTGAACCTGTAGCTTCAGTACAGTACTAGGCAACTTTTATCACGGCCCTCCCGTATTATTTAAAATAATTAGAAACCACACAATTGTAAATCGTCATCATGATTAACGAATATGCCATTGGGCAATTCGTAATCAAAATAAAACTAGGGGAAATACTTTATCAAAATACAAAGTTGTGCTGTCCAAGTTCACTGGGTTGCTAATCATACAGCATACTTAATTTAGTCCAATCGGACAATATTTTTAATCTTACCATAAATAAGCCTAGACAAGTATACAATAATAATTATAAACATTATATATGATACTAGACATATGACTTTTTTTTCTTTGTTTCATTTATTAGGTTCTTTTATCTTTGTTTCTTTCCTTTTTTTCCTCGTTTTCCTTTTCATGAATTTTCCCTTCCTTTTCTATCTTTTCCCCTCTTTTTCTTTTTCCCTTTCATATTTTGGTTTCGACGCAATGTGCCTTCAACAGAATAATGGATAAAATAGTAATAGAGATATGAAAAACTAACAAATATAAATTTAAATAAATCAACAAACTATGTTAAAATTAATATACAATAAATAAAGGATAAATATTAAAAATATATACAAAAATAATAAAGAAACCAATAAAATAACAAATGAAACCAAAAATATCTTAGCTTGAATATATATCCATTGATGTTACATCAACTATAAAAAAAACTGTTTATTACTATCTGAAGATACGTAAATTTTACTTTCTAGAATCTGAATAATAAAAACGTAAAATCAAACTCCAAAAATTCACACTTTGTAGCGTAGTTCCTTCACTGGTACGCCACGCTGAAGGATTAAAGAAATACGGTTTATAAAAATTATTAAAAAGAAAAACGTTAAAATGAGAGAGGGGAGGGTAAGTGAGGATGGGTAGGAAAAAAAACCTAGGCGTACAGTTTTTATTTTATTTCTTTATTGCCTACAATAACTGATGAGGTGTACTTTTTAAAAGAATCCTCATGTAACAACTGACTAAATAAGTGAGTAAATAGAAACATACATTCAATTGTAAATCGAAAATGAATTTTACTGTGCCTTACCCACAGGATCGTACTTGTCGAGAGAGTAAAAAAAAAAACGATCTTTTCAATTTTTATTTACTACTTACAAGTCTATTTCGGAGGTAAAATATAAGTTCTTATTTTATTGCAGTGTCTGGCGCTAGCAGCCTATTAGTTATAGGTTGAAAATGGAGCAGACGTATGATACACTCAGATTATGAAGTTTATGGCAAACTTGATGCAGGGAGGACATTATCGGCTTGTACGGCACTTGAAGCATGCAATTATGCATTACTCGACTACATTCCCAAACTGTATCCCCTTACTGCAAGGAGTAGCTGTAATTAAAACTGTTATTTCTTTACAAATTAAATAAAGCATTCCACATCCAATCGTGAAAACCTAATATATTTTATTATATAATATAAATGAATAATCAAGCACAAAACTAATAAAACTCATATAAAAATGCAACTCACGTAATCAGTACACTGTTAAAATATTTGGTACAAGCAGTTCTGTCCTGTTATAACCTTACTTAGGTTTTATTCAAACATTTCAATATAGTCAATTTCTTTATTGATTCATTCCTTTTTCCTGTGTTTATTTGTTTGTATTAAGTAACAAGATTTTTTTTTATTCATTATCGATTGTTTAGATCAAATTATGAAAATAAATATTAATTGATTTACTTACTTTTTAGCCAAGAAATTAACAAAATATGAGTTAAAAAAAAGAATAACAAACAACGAAAAAAAATTAAAACAAGAAATGAAAAAAAAGCGCAGAGCATAAAATTGAAGAAAAAAATACTAACTGTAAGTTTCAAAACTGAAAAAATACTTAGTTTCAAATATACAAAGATAATAAAATAATACTTTTTTAAATAGAAAAACAATCTATGACTTATTTTAGGGAGAAGTTAAGGAACACAAACAAAAAAAATATTAATTTAAAAAATAAGGAAAAAGAAAAAACTTTCAAAAAATTACAGATAACCAACTTATTTGTGATTTACAAAGTTGAAAAATAATATTAAAAAAGGTGTAACATTTTAAAAAAACTAATATATTTAACTGTTCATAAGAAATAAAATAAAATTTGTTCGTCAAATACAACCGTTAATTACATTTTTATGAAAAATTATTGTACTATGTCAATAATTAAAAAAGTATGTCAATACATATTAAAACAAAGAATTGGGTTAATTTTTAATTGAATAAATAATAAAACCAAGATTAGGGGCCATTATACTCACCTTACCTGTGAATTCCACTTCATCAATTAAATATTAATTTACCTTTGATGCTTCAAAATTCTTTAATATTTATATGTTACATGAAAATTTCACTTCATAATTTATTTAGTATCTTTTTTATTCATTCTAAAGGAGAAATGTAGAAAATTGTATATACAATAGTAGAGAAGATCTTTATTTCCATCTCTGAAGGACGAGAGAGAAGGAATGAAATATAAATCAAATAAAGAACTTAGAAAACAAAATAAATTCAAGAAAAATATGGAATTGCTGAGCGTTGCTGGTAGTTGTAATTTGTAGTTTTGAATATGAATGCACTTCGTATTTACACATAGGCACTCTGCTGAATCAAGCCATGGGGTTGCCAGACGAAACGAGTGAAGCATGTAACACGAAATTGAAGCAAAACACCCTCTAAATGCATTTTCCAGGCTCGAAACCTCAGTTTCAAAATTTTTCATAAACTAAATACCCCCCCTTACTACAAACTACAAGCATAGGAAAAGAAAAGTAAAATGAATTATTGACTTACGTCGCCATAATGTTC
This sequence comes from Halyomorpha halys, assembly GCF_000696795.3. NCBI lineage: Eukaryota > Metazoa > Arthropoda > Insecta > Hemiptera > Pentatomidae > Halyomorpha > Halyomorpha halys. The sequence continues at coordinate 287,311 of NW_027111618.1, forward strand.
TTATATAACAGTTGCTTCTGTTGAGCATTTACAAATATTGGAAGTATTTTTTACCAATAATAGTTCAACAATTATAAGTTGTTTTTTTAATTATTACGAAATACAATGAGCTTTTTCTAATAGGACCCGCTTTGAGACTAATACAATACGACCAATCGCCTTTCTTCATTTTCCGCTCCATAGAGCCCATTCAGAAGCAATCAACTACTTCTACCTTCTGACATTTCAGTTCTGTGCTATCATGTTTTTCTTATTAATACCTTTCCAAAGGTAATTTAAGGTCCTAAAGTCATTTCATTGACACTTATATTTATAAAACCTAAGACAAAAGTTTAATAGGATCAGTTTACGAATTCTTATGTTAAGCTCTCTATGTAAATTCCAATAATAAATAACCATTAAGTCCTATCCAGAAGATATTAATATGGATTAAAAATCTAAGTATTAAATCAAAAATTATAAAAAAAAGATCTTTCTTATCTAAACATTTTGAAAAAAATATATAAGCAAAATCTGAAAAAAATACACATAAAAATGAAATCCCAAAACGAGAACAACTAACATTTTCAATTAGAAATTAAACATATTTGGAGTTCAATCTACTTGAACATTTTTAAATTACCAGTTAAAGATCACGCAAATAAATCACTGATGTAAACAAATTTTTATTTTATTACAACAGCAGAGTATCTCTCTCACTTTCCCTCCCTCCATACATAATATTTATTTATTTAACATTAATTTATTAGTTAGTTATTCCATTCACAATTTATTAGATTATTTTTAAAATTATCAAACTTTTCAAAATAAATTTTCTATAGATATAACTTGGAAATAGACATAATAACCAGTAAAAATATATGTATATATATTTTGTAACACAATTTCAAGTTGGAGCTTTTATCTGCTACTGGTATGTTTACTCTAATTTATTTTTAGAAAATTAAAAAGTTCTAATATTATTGAAAATGGAAATATAATGGTGACTATTATTTGAAAAAATGGGGATTTAAGACGGGCTACCACAACTTTAATAATTTATTATTTATTTAAACCATTTATTAATTTCTTCACTAAATTTTTGTTTGTCTTCATTAATGTTCACTCGTCATCAACTAATAAATGGTTCAAATGAGGTTTTAAAAAGTTTTCTTTCAAAATTTAGTACATCTACTTTTGAAGCGTGAAGGTGTTTTTTTTTTTACAATTCAAACATCTAAAACTTATTCATTTTTTTCCCCTAATTTCTGAATTTTCTACTTTCAAACAAATAATAATAATTAATATTTCGAATAAAAAAATTTACTTATTTAAATGAGAAGCTTGTATAATTATTTTTTTAAAAATACCTTTTCCAAAGTGAATAGATTGAATATGTTTAGAAAATTGGTTAAATTGTATTAGATGTTTCAGTTTGTAAGGTCCACTTTTTTATTTTATAAATTTGGTGTGAATATTATTTATTCTTTTTTAGATTTTAATTATCATTTAGTTTTTAAAAATCGTTGTCCTCCAATTAGAATAAATATATACTCTTGAAATAGACTAGCTGACCTGTGTCTTTATTATTTTTTTTAAATTAACAGAACTATAAGAAAGAAAAAACCTGAAACTCAGAGTATCGTAATTAATAATTTAAATGTCTTCTAGGTGATATGAAGTTATTTCTTTATTAGTTAAAAGGGAACTTCTCGTAAGTATGTTTCTCATTAATGGCTTGTACACCTAATAATATTACGTAGGATTATATTGTCTTTAAAGTCTTTCGACTTCAACCTCCTTTCTCTCTACGACGTTGGAGAAGTTTAATTACATATCTTATACAGACCTACATTTTAAAATAAGCTAAAATTAAGAGTCAGTATGGTTTACCAGCTTTATATTAATTTAAATACTTTAAAATGCTTTCAATATTTTACCTTCTTTTCTACCTATAGGAAAGTTTTCCATTACTCATTTTTTGTTTTACTATTTTTAAAATAAGATTTAAATTAATTTTTTGTACTAGTTTAATATAAATATAAGTATTAAGGATAATATTTTTTTAAATAAAAAGATTAACCCAAAAATTACGTAAACAATGCTTTGAAATTACATTCTTTTCCAAACTTGGCAGCAATATCTTAAATAAGATAATTTATTTTTATATTATAATATAAAAAGCCATTTTATATTATAATATAAAAAATGATAAGGATTAAGAGGGCAACACTCGCCCTCTTAACTTATTTGTTTCTTGCCTTGACTTTGAGTTGGGCAGTATTTGAAAAATAATAATTAGACCGAGCAAAATTGTAAAACTAGGAAACGAGCTGACAAGTTCAATAAGGCAAGGAAACATGTATAAATATTAGATACTTGTTTAAATCAATATCTTCTTTTTAATTTTTTTATTTTATATACGTATTTCTTTTTATATAATTATACCATATATTTTCATCAATTATCCTCCTATCTGATTAGTTTTAAATGGGACTAAATGGGTTCGTAGATATTTTCATAGGTATATTTCATCATCAAGGTTTTGATGATGAAATATTTGTCAACTCAAATCTTTTCGGCTCGAGAATAAGCGAAGGAAAATCTTAGTGGAAATTATGGACTCATAAGGCCTCATACTATTTAGTGAACGCTCTCCCTCCAACGAACCAGGAAAGCATGCCTTTGTATCAAACAAAGAGGGCAGTATAATAAATCTAATATGGATAAACGACAAAGCCTGATATTTACAATGATATGGAATTAACAATTATGTCTGACTCCCTGGACCATTCGGCCTGTATAACCTCGATACAAATAACTTCTCAACTCATATCAATAGAGCATTCAACTCAAACAGGAACCCCATACACCGATCACTTGGCAGTTTCAACATATTTAAACCTTTACACAAAAATAAGGTGCATCAGACAACTAAGAGTAAGAAACCCGTAGCACATCAAACTAAACCATGGAAGCAAAATCCTTACTTTCCAGGCAAACGAACTCTGCCCATTCTGCAAAAGCTATTTCAATCATGATAAAAGAAAGATAGTCCGGCTGTGATTAAATAAAACTCAAATAGTGATTAAACTATTTATATTGAGCCAACGTTTCGCCCTACGTTGCAGGGCTTCATCGAGGCTAAAAAAAGATACAAACACTTAAATGATGTAAACATAAATGAAAAATTAAAAAGATCTACAATGAAACGAAAAAATTAAATAAGAATAATAAAAGATAATAGATAATTAATGGAAATAGAAATAATAACAGATACAAAGAAGAAACATAAAATAAAGTACTAAGAAATGAAAAAGGGGTATAAGAAAAAAATCAAGGTACCTTTCAGACTCAAAGAAGTGTGGGGATTGACAGTTAAAGTACGTTACACTTGACATCTTCTCTATAAAGCTGTCAAAACAGTTCACTTTCATTCTGCCTTCGAGTCTGAAAGGTACCTTGATTTTATTCATATCCCCCTTTTTCCATCTCTTAGTTTTTACTTTATTTTATATTTCTTCTGTTATTATTTAATAATATAATGATCTGTAATATAATATAATAATAATAAAAATAAATTATAATAATCGGTTATTATTTCCGTTTCTATTAATTGTCTATAACCTTTTATTATTCTTTCATTTATGATTACATCATTTAAGGTCTTTTATCTTATTTAGCCTTGATGAAGCCCGGCAACGTGGGCCGAAACGTTGGCTCAATATAAATGGTTTAATCACTATTTGCGTTGTTCTTTGACCGCACTCGGATCACATTCCTTTCCCACCTTCCAGTATTTCAATAATGGTTTATACTATATCCTCCTATACTGTAAATCCTTTAAACAATATAGACAATATATCTTAACTCCAACCATATCCATATCTTGTAACCTTCAAATCATCCAAAATATATCGAAAATTATATAATTAACAATAAAGTTAAACTGAATAAACTCTAAGTATACATTGTAACAATATGTGAGTGACATGTATTTTTTGAAGCCCAATTAATATTTATAGTTATATTATGTTTTGGCTGATTTAAAATAATTCTGATTATTATTAAGTTTAATGTAATGGAGTAAAGCATGTTAAGTTAATATTTTTGTATTATCCAGTCTTTTATATTGCTTTTGTTATGGAGTACTAGACTCAGGTGTTGTTATAAAACAGTAGATGAAATTTCTACAAGACTTTTTCTCTCACCAATAAATATATATATTCTATTATGTTTCCATATGTTGAATTGGAACTCAAGTCAATCAGCAATATGAAAATGTAAATATAGCAAAAGAATATAGCTGTTTATATTTTAAAATACATTAAATTGTTATAAGATAAAATACTATCTTTATAGATTATGGTTTTGTACTATTCAATTAAATTATCAGAAATTATTCGAACCTATAAGAATTGTTTTAGGTAATTATTCAATACATTTTTTCTTTAACGATTCCTTATATATTTTCATCATTTCCTACGCCTATGTATTGCCTGACTAATAAGACATGAAGACAGATAAATAAAATTAAATAAATATGTTTAAAGTCACACGTGATATATTTCCCTTTAAAACAAATGAGATAGGAGAAACTATTAACCCTTCCCCTTACTACCTAGTAATGTGCTTTAGGAGCTTGGCATAGCGAACCATTACACGGAAGGTTTTATTAGACTCCTCTTCCTAGGAATTTAGGGAGCTCTGAGAATTTAATTATTTCCTCCAGTTTATAATCATTCTTCTTATTATTAATATTGAAAATACGAGGAATTAGCTTCATTGGTAATTTAATTTATGGTGCCATAAAAGATGATATTTTACTGATAATGTATTCATAGTTGTATAAATATTTAATAATAAATTTCTTTAAAACATTTTTCGTCAATAGTTTTTACTTTTATATTTTGTATGAACATTTTAAGTGAAAATTAAATGAAAATACATAATTTTTGTAAGACCTTATAAAAAATAAACCTCATTTGTTAATATAGAATTTTTTTAATAACTATTAGCTTATAAAGTTATAGATTAATAATTTATTTTTTTTCAGTATTATACTGTAACAGTATAACTTTGATTTTATAATCAAAAAGCCCAAAGGCATTTATATAAAAAAGATACAGTATTCATAATCAGTTTTGAACTATGTTTAGATTTTGTATCTCACATATTATTTATTTATTTTAAAACACCATTCATCAGATTTACTTGATTGCAAAAAAAAGAAGATCTTCTCCTTATTTTACCTTCCGGACAAATCCTATAATGCTCTGGAAGTTAGAACAGTGTTACCTACAATGACTTTTAATTAACAAGAACAAAAAAATCATATATTTCATAAATTTTTGGAATTTTAAATTGCTATGTTTTAGCAACTAACTCTAAACCTTTGCTTTAACCGAAAGCATTATTACAAAACTCAATAATAAAATAAGACTTATATCCAAACACTGGAAGAGTTCCTGGTAATTGGATATATCCTAGAAAGGACTTTGCCAAGGATTATTCTAGAAAAAAAAGAGAAAAATATAGGTCACCTTTGATTGTCTGGCAACTTTTCAAGAACACCGCTTTGAATATAAAGCAGTTTTCTTTCCCTCTTTAAGTCATACATCTCAAATTCAATATATAAACATTGACGTCTGGGAAATCGGTAAGGTGGAAAGACATTTGTAAGATCAAGTAAAACAGAACATTTACTTCATATAATTTTTAGAAAACGACTAAAGGCAGTAATTTAATTAATATATTTCAAAGTACAATGGGTAAGTTATGACTCTCCGGATTAAATCAATTTGTTGTTAACTTTGGATGAGAGCACGAGTATATTTTCCAATTAAGCATGTTTTAATACAATCAAAAATTATAATTGATGTGCATACATTGTTGTATTCGATTTCAATATTTCAAAAAAAATGATAAAGTAGTTCTATCTGACCATTTTTGATTCGCAAAATTACCAAAACAAAAAGTCTTATAGACCTTGAAGATCTTCAGCTCTTAACCACAGTTTCCTCCACCTCTGTTTATCTTGGGCGATGGCCTTCCAGTTCATTACACGGTGTTAAACCTCGTCGTTCATTATCCTGTCCACACATCTGAGTTCCGGCCTTCCTCTTCGTCAGGTTCCTGTAACTGAGCCATTCATTGTTAGGAAGAATCAGGGTTTGTAGGGTATCTTCTTGCCGCATGTCTTGCCCATTTTAACACACGTGAATTTCTTATCAAGCGCAATCTATGACTGTGTTTATGATATTATTTCCTTATTTCTATTTCTTTTTCATATCTATAATACGTTGTCCCACTTTGGGCCCACTACCTCCCAGAGAACTTTACGTTCAATCTTTTCCTCATGGGTATCCAATAAGAGATCTCACTGTCATAAGTAACCACGGATTTTATGGTTGCAACTATAAGCTTATATATTAATTTAATATGTATATTGACCTATCAACACACCAAGGTCATTGTTATCCTCGGTTTTTTAGTTTCAATCTGTCATAAGTAGAACATGGAATTATTGTCTTTTTAATCAGTGCTCAGAGCCACCGGTTAGCAGGTAGAAGGAGTGCATCAATGGATAGAGATTGAATATGGATTAAATGTGATGACGTATTTAGCAGGTCTGTGAAATTTTAAATTTTGTATGTTGTTTTTTTCATTTTATATGTGAAGTACTATGGTGGACCATAAGAATATTTCTAAAAATATTTAGTTTGAATTATGGGTGGCAGGTACAAAACAATATTTGCACGTCCTAATAAGTCTTAGAAGAGTATAGATGTTATTTATTAGTCGTTTTTTTCCGAAGTTTAGTTGGGATTTGTTTTCCAAAAGATGTGATTGATTTCATCGTATAAGTCTGACATTATGAGCAATAAAGTAATGTTGCTGGCATTCAAATTTTCTAATGGAACCTGTGACCATTATTATCTGAGTAAAGTATACAAATAAAAAATAAAAATTATCAACTATTATTTTGCTTTTTACAATCTCCACGTGATCTGGTAGTTAAATGAAAAAAAAAAAGAATAAATAGATATGAGAAATGGAAATCCATTCACAAAGGAAAGGAAAGTCCTGAACATACAGATAGTTTTATTTTTAAGCGCTTTTCACCAACTGGACCGAGGGGTAATTTCTGGATATCTGTTGATACAGCATCGGTTATACCACTACGATTTCTTAGGTACTTAAATTATTATCACTGCCACTGTCAAATAATTGCTACATCTCAATGTATACGGTGCTATCATCTATTCAAGCTTTGTTTCTTAACTTATTAGGTAAATATTAAGACATAAATTTACTTTATAATAATTTGATATATAGTCCTCAGCAATGTAATGTTAAAATTAATTTTTAAATAAATTTAATATTTTTTTAAAAAGATAAATCTAATTAACTTAGATACACATATCTTTAAGTTAGAAGTACATATACATTACTTATTGATAGAGGGATAAACTAGAAAGTTAAGTGCGACTTGATCCAAATACTACTAGGAAAGTGCTAGTACAGATCGAGGCGTGATGGGACTAGAGGTAGTTCCTTCCAGACTCCCCTGACAGACACTCTAGAGAACTCAAGGTCCCAAGAGGTCTCCGGTCTGAATATAAATCTAGGTTGTAAGTAGGGCTTACGGCTCATTGCAATGAACAGTCTTCTGTCCGTTTATACTAGGTTTAACAATTATTCTGATGTATTAAAGAAATAGATCATAATTCAGTTGAGAGAAGTTCTGGCGTCTCATTACATTTTCAAATTTATTATTGCTTCGTTCTCCTCAGAGACCAGATTTCAAATCAAGAACTGTGACACCCCACAAATTCCCAAAGTGAGGTTCCCCCTATTCGTGTTCTTTTTAAATAGAATATAAAATTTTAATAAAAAAAAAAAATGACGTTCAGTCCTTAATAGCTGTTGTAGTTAAAATTTAGTCCTAACTAATTTTACAAAGACAAAGACAGATAACTTAAAAATAGAAAAAAAGAGAGACAAATAGTAGCCTAATTAGATTTTCATCCATATTGGAGGTAATTTTATTTATTTAATTAAATGTATTCTTTTACGAAAAAAATAACAATTGAAGGACTTTAATCTAAATTTGCTCAAAGTGATCATGTTGAAAAATGATATATTTCGTCTTATATTCCAAAATCGAATGTATATTTATTTTGGTCAGGAAAAAGAGGTTTTTCCATAAAACAGAAAAAGTTAAAAATATTTAAGTTAAAACCTTCATAAAGGAATTCCTTTAATTATCTATGTAGCCTGGAAATGCTCGATTATTCTAGAGTCACTTTTTCATATAAGGAAAGTTTCTTTTTAAAGATAGTATAATTTTTAGTGGAGACTAATAGTACAAGCTACCACAATTAAGGGCGATAAGTACTAACGCTCTAAATATAAAGATTAAACTAAAAAAATCAAATCAAAATTAAATGATATATAAACGTATGCAATTACTAAAACCATTACTTGCAGACTTACGCCTGGCAAATTTATGGACCTGCTAAAAAGATACAGATTCAGAAAATACAAACTTTTCAATCACAATTATTGTAGCCATGAAGAAGGCCTGTACAATCCCAATCTGTAAGGTTTTTTTAAGTAAGTCTGTTAAATTTTACAATTTGTTTGTTTATATAGCCTGTGAGGAGCTAAAGTGATATGTTGACAACCGCTCCGAGATCTTCTTAATTGGGTCTGATATCAACTTCTCAATATAATATTTTTAAAAAATTGATATTCCTACCTCATATCTTTTTAAGAAATCTTTTGAGGTTAAAAATTGAATATATTTTATTCTATCTGATCATATGGAGTTGAGCTTTGGGGTTCCACTAAACCTTCGAATTCCTCTCGTATTCAATCCTTACAATCCAAAATCCTTTGTAAAATCCTCAATGCTCCTTATTTTGTCACAAATAAAATCATAAATAAAGACCTTAATGTTCCTTATGTGACCGATCTATCACTCCTTACATTATAAACTCTTTAACCACTCAAACCCCCTAGTTTCTAATCTTGCATCCTCTTCCTGACAATCCTCCGAGGCGCCTGAAAAGAAGATGGCCACGAGACCAGTTAATGTAAAATGTCATTAGAGTGCTACCAATGGGTAGTTTCTCTACACGACTGTAACACTCCAATTTAACTTAAATCAGATTTACTAAATGTATTATAATGTACAGTTGTAGATAGCAATAAATAAATATTTTTAAAAAAATTTATTCTATATTTTCTTTTTTGTTATACAACATTTCGGAACTACTTACGTACGGTCCCATTCATGTACCTTAATTAACGTCATTTTTGTCAAACTTTTTATTTCACTAAGAAGTAAAGAAAATCATGTCATTCATTAAAAAACGTTGCTGAAAAAACAGAAACAAGTTTTTCAGAATATTTATTATATTTTCTTGATATTTTTTTTTCAATATATATAGAATATTCCTTCCGACAAGGCTCTTTGACCTCAACAAAGGCTCTGAAAGATACTTCATAATTGACGTTTACCTCATGAACGAACGAAGAAGTATTTAAAGGGATTTCAGATTATATTTGACGCCCCTACCTTAAAGCAGAAGTGAAGTTGTCATCCCAGCTGTTGGTGGCGAATTCTCCAAAGCTTAAGCCAATCCTGGATCCAGGATCTTGAAGTTTTCCATTAAATTACTCGAGAGGGCTTCCTCTCCTGGTTATTATAAATTGGAAAATTGACTTCCCAGTTTCCATTGTCTGGCCACCCCTAGCTTGGGAGGGTTTTATTCAACATTCTATTTGGTCAATTAGGCCGATGCTAGAATAGTTCCAAGGAGGAGACCCCTTGTTATATATCAGAACGATTTTTTTTTTGTATTAGATTAATCAGACATGAACTATGCTTATTTAGAACTTTCCAAATTCTAATGAATTAAAGATATACAAATGTTGAACATATTAGACGAATTTATAATTTATTCGTACAGTATATATAGACTAATTACATAACAACTTTAAAATGTAAAAAGGATAAAATTCCTGCTAAGCCAATATAGGGTAATAAATATATTATTTGACGAAAAAAATAACAATTGAGGAACTTTAATCTAAATTTCCTCAAAGTAATCAGGTTGAAAAATGATAGATTTCGTCTTATATTCCAAAATCGAATGTATATTTATTTTGGTCAGGCAAAAGACGTTTTTCCATAAAACAGAAAAGGTTAAAAATATTTAAGTTAAAACCTTCATAAAGGAATTCCTTAAATTATCCATGTACCCTGGAAATGCTCATAACATGTCGATTATTCTAGAGTCACTTTTCATATAAGGAAAGTTTCTTTTTAAAGATATTATAATTTTTATTGGAGACTAATAGTACAAGCTACCACAATTAAGGGCGATAAGTACTAACGCTCTAAATATAAAGATTAAACTAAAAAATAAAATAAAATCAAAATTAAATGATATATAAACGTATAAAATTACTTACTAAAACCATTACTTGCAGACTTACACCTGCCAAATTTATGGACCTGCTAAAAAGATACAGATTCAGAAAATACAAACTTTGCAATCACAATTTTTAAGACTGGCAACGAACTCACCACTCTACGTTTCAAACGAGACCACATTCATATGACTTACAAACGGTCTCACAACACGCTACATGGACATTTCAATAGATTTATACCATAGATGGCAACACATGATACTCCTGACGTAACTTGGCGTAGAGTGAAGAGGAGTTGGATGCGGGACCTCCTAGTATAATAAAATAATTTATTTGACGTCAGGAGGATGCACCCACTGGGTGCTATCTCTCTCATGTCATCTCATTTTAAAAAAAGAACCACATAAATTACAAATTTGATATTAGAAGAAGATAGTAAACCGTATGGAGTAGATTGGAGAATGATAGTCCGGGTGGCAGTCACTAAAGGTACCAAATTAGTTTTCTTTTACTACTTTCATACCTTTATTGACCGCCACCCGGACTATCTTCCTCCAAAATAGAAATACGATATATAGAAAAATATATAATCAAAGTAATTAATACTGATTGAATAATATCAAAATAATTTGTACACAAGATAAAGAAAATTAAATTTAATTAAAAATAAAATCAATACACCTTATACACATCCCCAATAATATACCTATGTACTCCTACATTATTTAGAATTAGCCTGAGAAGCTCTGAACCAAGCTATGCCGCCCCCGAGTGGGAAACAGGAGAGAGTTAGATGAAAGTAAAAATACAAAAAGTATTTGTGTAATGCTTTTTTTATGAATTATCTAAATCTGGAAATTACAAATAGGCTGTAGTGGTCTATTATTATTCACGAAGTGTAATATTATTATTTAGTATCTGTTTAACCGTAGCAAACACTTATTAGTACCTGAGTTAACTGTACCCAAAAGTTAGGCTGTATCTGGGCGGTCGAGTGGAAGTCTAAGTCATTCGTGTGTACAATAATTCTCATTCATACTACAAACATTATTCCGTATTAATAAATCGGTAGGTGCTATGTATGATTGAAATAATGAACCTTTGTTATAAAATTCAAGAATTAATCTTTTAATTTGAATAATTAACTAAAATACATAACAAAAACTGTTATAACAAGGGAATTGATTTTGCTGCAGTTAAAAACCGAAAAACGTGCATTAAAAAACGTAAAAAATACAAACCCGTCGACTGCAAACCTCAGTAAAAATTCCTGATTAATCATGTAATTTAAAATTATAAGATGTACGTGAGAAGTTTATCTAACTTTCTGTTTTTTAATCAAAATTAATTAGCTAAATCCTAAATTTTCTGCATTAAATGATATTTATTACTATTATGAATACTGAAAAACTCGATTGCAAATTTCTTTAAATTTTCGAAATTTCATGTTTTAAGAAAATTAAAATGTTGAATAGGAAGAAATATTTAAGTTCAGTGTTTAGCTCCAATCATAGATTTTTGCATTCTTAATTCCGAAAGTCTTCATTATTTGAATATTAAATAATGAAATTAAAAACCAAATTATAATGTAATTAAAACCAACAACCAACGGGCGTTGATGACCAGGCTGTTAAACGCCCTTTCAAAACAAACAAACAATAATATAATTTGAAATATCATTTTTTCAATTAGTTTTTTAAAAAAAATGACCAATGCCGAAATTTTAAAACGAAAATTTGATTTCTTGGAGTTTATTATTTTAAATAAAAATCAGTTCTGAACTTATGGTTCTGAGAAAGCAATTATTTTTTTAATTAATAAAATTTGAGATAAAACAAATTATTTGTAGTGCAGTCAGAGTCAACATGTGAATTCCTAAATCATAGGAATCTAGGTTTGTTTCCACTCCAGCAGATTGTGGTAATTACCGGACCATGCCAGTGTTCGAAATAGGAATTATTGATCTCGTATCATGAATCATTTAATTGTATGTCGATGATTAGTTTAGTGACGTTAGTTGTTTTTCATGAATCACAGGAAAATTTGTAAATTTATATAATTATTTTTATAGTTAAAACTGAAACAATTATCAAAATACAGTTTCGTTCAGAAAATCTTTAAAAAAAAAAGACAAATTTTTGCAGTAACATCAAAATGTACTAAATTTCGAGAAATATGAAATGGTTTGTACAGGTTAATTAAGAATGAAATCGGTTACTTTTCTTGTTGGCATATTAAATTCCATACTATATTAAAGATTTAAGCCGAATAGTAAATATTCAGTATTTGGTATATCTTGGTTTATTTCTATCTGAATAATTATTTTTAAAAAATGTAATTTTTCTATGGTTTTCGATTAAGGCTCAAACTTATTTTCCTAAACTTTCGGAGAGTTTGAATTTCAAATTATTTTAATTTGATATAAAATATGGTACCATTTATGTATATGTCTGATATTTTCTGCATTTGTTTTGTAAAATATCACTTTACAATTATAAGTTGTAAAACTATTATTTGAAAGTTACGTACTCAATCTATTCAAGCATATGTACTTCAAACATTGAAGAACAAATATAAATCAAACGTGAAATTTTAAATTAATGGATATGCATCATTTTTAGTTCTATAGTTATAAATACAGACAGCTATATTTAATATAGTAAAAATTCACCTTTGTTATAAAATCATGAAAAGTGAATAAGTACTTAAACTAAAAAAACAGAATAAAAAGTTCTCTTCCGTTTTTTTTTTTTTTTTTATATAGCGACAAGGGGTTGATGAAATATCCGCCCTCAAACAATACAACTACCTTTTTCAAAGCCTTCCTGATTGCATTTGATTTAAAATTCTATAAGCCCTTGGCAACGCTTGTACCTTTGAGAGTCGTTCTGAGTCGTTTCAGAATTTCATGAGGTCTTTTATTGATTCTGGTTCACTTTTCGAACCTCTGCATTGTCTCCTCCCAATCAATAAGCTACAGCTATCTTGTCTCGGGTATTCATATATATGGGTTAATCAAAATCAGTGATGTTTTTTTTAATAAACATGACTGGGTTAATTAAAATTTCTTAAGAATGAATTATATCCATGATTTCATTATAAAAGGTTCTTTTAATCTGGTTTGAAATATGTCCACCAAATAATTTTAGTCAAACAATGGATTGGATAGTGAGAAAATAGTCCAAAAAGTAGCTCAGATTTTGGAATAAATTAAAGAAATAAATAAAGGACTGATTTTTTAAATGTATAATTCATTTATTTAAGGTTTTTAAATTCCTGATCGTTGTTTTTTTTCCAGATTTTCGAAGTCAATTCCGATTATGCGGATAACTAAAAGAAATATAAAACGCATAAGAAAAGTAAGACGAACGTATTTGAAAGAATATAAACTTTAAGAATGACGACTGTATTGAAAACATTATTGATTTAATTAAATTGATTTATTGAATTTAGAAAGAAATTTGTATTTGAAAATGTAAAGTGAGAAAGAATAGAGTTTAGAGGAAATTTGGGAAGCATATAAGTTACCATGTAACTTTATTTTCTTTAAAATCGTATATTTATATGAAGAGTATACAATGAAATGCAGCTATAAAACGACCCTGAAGCACAATAAAACCCCAACATACAGCCGTTAATGCCCAAAAGGACTATAAGACAAGAGGCAGTGGATATAGAAGAGGTATACCGGAACTGAAGACGTGGAAATCTGACTTGAAGAGATTGTTCCCAAAAGAACACAAGCTGGTTTACGACCCCCAGCCCGGCTGTATACAGCCCAGCAGCCAACTGCCTCTAGTATATTGTAAAAAATATTGCTGCTCTAGAATCTGGAGCAAATTGCGTGTTTAAGGTTTTAATATTGATATTTAACAAAATAAAATTATATTCCATTCGTTTCGACATTTTACCCAAGATACTACACATAATACCAATAATAATATTAAGCCTGATGTATAAACTGAAATCCATTACCAACATTCCCTTATTGAAACCTTTTTAAACTTATTAATAAGCCAATATTAATAAAAATCTACGTAAACTAATTTCAGAATTTCTAATCTAAGACTTAAAGAGCTATGAAAATATCAACCTTACATTGTTGCGGCTTTAATAGACCTTAATGAATCAACCGTTACAAAGACTATCACCTTGTTACAACTTTAATAGACCTTATTGAATCAACCATTACAAAGAAGATGACCTTATTACAACTTTAATAGACCTCATTGAATCAACCATTTCAAAGACGATGACCAAAGATCCAATTATAAATAACTACATTTTTTTCTGAAGTGAAGTTTTGAGTGAACCTTGAAGTCTTTTTTAAAAGTTTATTTATTTCCTTTTAGTAGCTTAAGAACTATAAAAGTATGCTGACAATTGAGTTTTCAAAGCACATTAATTATCCCTTAGACAATCAATTGATTGCAAAAGAAATAAAAACCATTAAACATTCATAAAAATTAATAATTCACTTCAGAAGATTAGAAGAAAAACATAAATTGGGAAATTTTGTAACTAAAGTCGCGAAATATGTTTATACAAATCACAATTATTAATGTGTACAAAAATTAAATACAACTTTTTGGGTTTTTATGTCTTTTTCAAAACTATCCTCTCTGTGCATTTCAACATCATTCCAAAAAAAATATATATATAAGATATTATTGATTTGTAAACAAATCTATAGAAAGAAATAGGTTATTTAACCTTATACTTATCTCAGTTACTAACAGATCCTTAACTAGACCTCTATGTTCCATAACCTCCTAAATTTAAGATATTAAAAAAGATACGAACAATTTTTTGTACCAAAACCAGTAGTGGTTTATGGATCGTAACAACGAAGTCCATAAAAAAATTCAATTGTAACCAACTCGAAATCACAAACTGAAATATCCACCTCAGATAGAGAGTTTTTGTGATTTCTCTACTTTGATTAAGTCAGCCTAAAGCAAACAGTTCCCTGTGTAATAAGAATGCGTTCAGATGCCTAATTGTATAGAACATCATAGAAAATAAATAGTAATTTATTTCCTTCTAGGTTTTTATTTTTATGTTTTGTATTTGCTCTGTCTCCACTGGCCCTTAATACCAAGGGTGAGAAGCGCTGGGATCTAATGGACTTTCTTTTCACAAGGTGGCCGCAAGGCTAGGCTAGGAGATCCGCTGGTAGAATGTAAATATTGTACATAGGTGTGAATATGTATTTATTTTATTGTTACTCAAATTTAATTTTTTTTTGTCGTGTCCAGAAATTATTTTTGTTATCTGTTCCATTTTATTTTATTGTATTATATTTTTGATAAAGAATGATATTTTTATTAGTAGAAATCTTGATAGTATTTTTTTTTATTCATGTAATATTTATTATTATTAATTTAATTTTTTTTCCTTCTAATTTAGTGATTTTTACTATTGATATCATTTACATTTGTACTTAAATATCGGTATATTTTATGAATGAATACTTAAACATTAATACTTGGTGTTCTTAATATGTGACAGATTGTATTAATTCTCTTCAATACATATTATAATTATTTAAAAAAAAAGTATGTTCTTTATTGATTTAGAGAAAATAAATAATTTGCATATAAATTCAGAATTCAACTAAATTAAGTAAAATTACTGAAACAAAACAGTTTCGGACGAGAAATGTAGAAAGAGCACAATTAATATAATCACATGCAATGACTATATCAGCTAGTAATCCCTTCAACTCGCAACCTTAGAGCCGTCTGTAGATAGGCGCAGTCTTACCAATCTGAAATCTACTGGCGGTGCCGGTTCGAATCTGCCCTTGGGCGTTGAGTTTTTTTATTGTGTGGTGGTCCCAAAAAATTAAAAACGTGACCCCAACCATGGTTAGACAGTATAGGATTCCAATGGGAATCTTGGCCGAAAAAAAAACTTGCAACCAGCCCCCTCTACATCATTCAGCCTAGTTCAAGGAGATCACTGCTTAAGCGAATTGCATCTTCCAGAATAAGGAATCCCTTTCCTATTGATTTACTCAACATTAAATCATTAGATTCTATTAATGTTTACTGCTGGAAAGTATATTTTCTTTCTAAAACAGATAGAGGAGTCGCGTGCAAGAATGTCTCAGTATACATTCATTAGAATTTATCAAAAATATTGTAAAGGGAGTATGCTTAAGTGTTCAACTTCTAAAACTAGATTAATGTGTTGGCAATTGTTTTTTCTGAGGGCTACTATCATGATATCTTGCTGGAGATCACTTCGGTCCATCCGATAACTAGTTATATTGTAGTGATTCTATGCGGAGATTACTGTATAATTCTAAAGCTAAACTTAATGTTTTGTACAATACCAATAGCCTATACAATATCTATTCAGTCAGTTAATTCGGATAAATCCTATTTAAGCCAATTTCCACGTCCCAGATCCCTTCCAATTCTCTGAATTAGATAGCCTTCTATCTATTCTCTCACACAAAAAGTTTGTTAATAGAATCCTAAAATCTGACTTGAATTAAGAGGCTGTTAAAGATGTCCTGAAGAGTATAAGATACTTATTAATACAAGTTAATAGGGTTGTGAATAAAGGAAGATAAGTTCCAGGAGACCTTATTAATGTTTCACGGGTCCTTTGAAAGAGTTCATTGTCCTGGGGATTTTAGTATTACCGTTCTATTCAAACTATATCACTTCTTTATATTTTATTGACTTAATCTTATTCAAATAACGGGTATTTTTATAATTATAAAAATTATCACATGAATTATTAAACATTAAAGTATAAATATTAACTATTAAAAGTTCACAAATTATAGATATTTCAGGGAATTCCTCACTAAGGTAAATTACAGATTCAATAATCCTAAAGACAGAACTTGAAATAAATTTATTTATATTAACCTGAAGTTAATGATTTTTTTATAACGATGATAAAATTGCCTTTACTGCAATCATAATCGAATTCCTCCTTTAACTTCCCAATAAAGACAGGCTATTCTAGAAATTAAGACGATCAAACCGTAATAAAGGTCTACGGTAGTAAAGGTATAATAATAATAATGCACTATTATCTTTTTATTGTTTTTTTCAAATTTAATTTAGTCTAATGTAGCTGCAATATTATATAGCATTCACCGCATCTTCTTCACCCACTCTCATGAATGAAGTACTTCCAGCATTTTTTTTTTCATACCCCCCTGACGAAATAAGTACTTGAATACATACATACAGGTAGTTATGTGTATATCTGGTACTTTTCGAGAATTTTTTTTTATATCTTTATTGAAATTTACAACTGTATATCCTTCGAGAATTCAAAATAGTAATTAATTTGAAATAGTATTTTTTTAATCAATCCCCGGTATTATTGAAATTTAATGCATCAGAAAATAAAATAAAACCACAGGACTTCTGGATAAGTTATGTTTATACATTTTATTTTGTCAAGATGAATTCATTGTCAGAAAACCTTAGGTTTTTTCACCGAGCTGGTTTTAGTAATGTTTCTACCTTTCGCAAGCCTCTGTATGAATAAAAAAGAATGCATTTAATTTAGCAGAAATACTATCTTTTGAGATGTTCGATTTTATCTGAAATTTCGTTTCATTTTGAAACATTCAATAATGTGTCAATGTTCGAATATTTATAACAAAAAGGTAGCTCATATAATATGAATCACAATTTGAGTTTTCTTTCTTCGACCACACCCGGACCACCTTCCTTTTATTAAAAGTAACAACAAATTTAGTTTTTCTACTATTTTTTACCTTCCATCCCCGTTCCATTAATCCACTAGCGTAAGCCAACCAAGTCACAACTTTCATTGCACCCCTCACCTAACCTTATAATGCCAAAAGGCAATCCAAGGTATCCTTAACACCCAGCTATACATATAGCATACCTCCTATATGTACGTACCAAATACCTACTAAAACCATTACAGGAGGGTATGAAAAAAAAAATAATAATATGAAATAATGATGTATCATGAATTGGGTGATAATAACTAAACTGTGACTACTGCACAAATGGCTATGGTACTGTCTGCTACTACTGCACTGGTTGGAGCGCTACAGTCAAGGTCTGAAATGAGGTAGTGGTTTGATAGTGCAGCGAATCCAGGAGTTTTACATGCCTTCTCTGGATAAATTCCGGAACCGTTGAAAAATCAGGAGGTTGAGGTTGTGTTTTCTTCTTCGATACTGTATAATCTTCCGCAGTATAGAGTCTTGAAACGTCTTGAGATGGCGCGTTTGCCGACCATAAGATGCGTGAATACAGGAATAATGGCGGTATGATACTTTTGTAGATTTGTAACATTATTAGAAACGGTGGTGTTGTAGATGGTAGTATCTCCTGCTGATAATTTTGGATTTATTATACTGATGGGTTGAAAGGTTTAGTTGGTGTTCCATTTTATACCTTAACGGTTTGAGAAATCAGATGGTGATATTGAGTGAATTGGTATTGGACACTTAGGTAGTTTAGCTCTCTCCCTAGCTTGGTGAGCGAATACTATGCGTAGTACCGACTGCGGTCCATTTTCTCTGGGTTCACCAAGATGTTGAAGTAGTTGAGTTGGATGTTCAAACAAACTCTTTACCTTTATATGAGTTGTTGAGTGCAACAATGTAGTAAGTCTATAATGGTGTTTTTGAGATATTCAACACTTTACAGGAAGTTCTATAAAGTCTGTGGTTAGAATGGTTGGATTTCCCTGTTAAAATTATTCAGTTACAGACATATTCTATAATTTCAGAGCATTTGAAGTTAATTAACCATGCTAATTTAATTAATTAATGATTTCTTAATTAAAATTAATTAGTAACGAGAACACAACATGCACCACTTTTGATGCGAACATTTCCTATGTAGGTATATACGTCATTATTGTTAAACCTTTTGAAAACCAGAAAAATGATATAATTATAATTTGATAAAGATCGGTTCTTCGTTTTTCTCGATTTTCTGTTTAGTGGCTAATAAAAAAAAGGGGGTTGTCTTTCATAAAATATTATAATTATTTACTTATATTATATTATATTACCAAAAAGAAAGAGCAAAAGATCGTTTGTTTTAACTTCACCATTTGTCAACCAATATATTGTTTCACACTTAAATTCATTTAATAAAAACGATTAAATGCTATATTTTTTTTTTCTCAAAACATCAAAAAAGTTCATTCTTAATCCAAAGGTTTTTAGCAAAACCAATTTGCAAACTTTCTTTTTTTGGATTTAAAAGACTTTATCAGTTTATTTTGACCCATGAAGAGCTATGGATGTGGGAACAATGTAAAATCTAGCATGCTTTTCTCTAAAAAAAAATTTTCAGTCTACATTACATTACAAAAAAAGATAATAAAATTGTTAAAGCTATAATATTTTTTGACCTAATGTGTATCCAAAAAAACTTTCATAACGATATCATTTAATACTATTATTTTATATTTTTCTGGGTGGATTTTAAGATTGTTTTAGGTCAATTGTTACGAAAAAATATCTAATTTTTGATTCATATGAAAATTTATATTTACCAGTTTTAAAGAATGCTTTATCACATCTAGATAGTTTTTCTTATATTTATATATAGAGGGCAAAGACAAAAAACGAAAACACAAATAATTGCCTGTTTTTTTTTTCATTATCAGCTCCTCATATCCTGACATGCATAATATTTTAGAATCTAGTACCTCCAAAAATTTTTCAATGTTCTTTTCAGTTGTTAAAATCATAATAACTCTGATCATCCACCCCTTTGGTCCTATTAAATATATTTCCCTATTTACACTACATTTTTATCTTGCTATAAAGCAACAGTTCTGCGGCGGAGAGTGAAGGGCAGGTAACATAACTAGAGCGCCTTAGGAAGGGCCAACAGGAGCCGACTGCCGTGTCCCAAAGGACTCTGCATAAAGTGTCTTGAGAAGGGGAGGATATTGTCCCAGGATATACAGCTCCATCCACTCCATAAAGCTATCCTACTCTGTCTAGTTGGAGAAATGTTTCCTACCTCCATGTTTTTTCCCTTTTGAAACGAGAGGTTTTGTGCACTTTGCAAGAATTCAAGTTATACTTTTTCCTTTATACCATCCTGATTCAACTAAATATTTAACATGAGCTGTAAGTAAATTTGATAAAAATCAAATTAAAAATTTTAAATGTAGAAATAGCCTTTACTGATTTATTATCATTATATTATTTAATACAGATTTAAAACTAATAAATATAATATATCTGATGCGATTCATATAGATAAATTTGCTATGTATCGAGGCATTAGCCATTATTACAACAACAATATATCGTTTATCAAGGTTTTTCGCCATCTGTCCCTATACCTGTTCAGGTAGGACCCTTTCGAGGAACCTTTTACTGCGTCCCTGGATATATACACATCTGTATTTAATTTGTCACATTCCCTTATTAGATCAACCAATACTTAAGTGTTACAACAAAGACGACAGGTTTTGACGAAGGATCAGAATCAAATTAAGCAGGTGCAGGCCCTTCCTGGACATGTCAAACTTTACCACCCCCTCTCGGGCCTGGGGGAAGGGACGCCTACCTAGGGAGCGTTCTGTCACCTTTGGCCAATGGGGAATTAGATTGAAAAATAAGGTAATGCCACAAAAGGGAAATGAGAGAAAAGGGACAGGACAACTAGACCAGGAAAAAGGGCAGTGAAGAGGAAGACTTGGATGAGAGAGGACCAGGCAGAGAGAAGAGCATGGAGCTCTTCAGAAATGGAACTTTCGGGCTGAGATGACACCCACGATTACGACACCAATGGCGAAAACTTCATCACTAGAAAACGACACACATGTACTATCCAAATCAACAAGTATATCTACATATTAGGTAATAAGTTAATTAGGTAATAAGCCACCATTTTTTCTGAATCATTTTAATCATAGTAATAAGTTGTAAATAAATACTTAGTCCTTTATGTAGTTTATATACTATTATACAACCCAATATACCATCCCTTATTATATCATATAATTAATGTTAATGATATTTTATAGAAATAAAGATATTTAATTGGTAAACTGGTAAACACAAAACAAGCCCAAGGAAAAGAATCCAATTATGATAATAGTTTTTACAGGACTCAATAAATTAATTAATTAACTTATTTTTGGATAATCACCATAGTGATTATCCTGGCATCTCGTTTAAATCTCAAGACAGTACATAGCAAATTCAAATTGATATTAAGTTTAAATTAATCCTGTAGTCCTATGTCGTATAGTTATCCTATATCCCAAATTATCTAATCCTAGATTTTAAAATTGTCATTGATATCATATACAATTCACTTTAAGGTACTTGTAATAAAATATAATAACTTTTTAAATGTGATTATAAAATCAAAGCTTCAATTATTTCGATTACCACGGATTCCTTTCATATAAAATTAATCTGCCTCTTGGTTTAACAAAGTAAAAATCTTGCATTAACTTACACCTTTTGGGCAATACATTTCTTATTTTAAAGAGGGTCGTTCTCATTCACAATTTTCCAAACAATTTCATATTCTATGAATTCAGCTCAAAAAAAATAATTCAAATCTTTTCTCCGAATGATCTAGTGCAGTCATATTTTTTATTTCAAAGTGATTGTGATTATGAATTAGTTTATCGGATGATTTTTTTTCCTCTGAAATTTCATACTTATTAAACAATTTTAATTTAAAATAAT
>NW_027111618.1:311414-336361 GCF_000696795.3 Halyomorpha halys
ATATTATTATAAGTAATTTTAGTGAATATTTCTATTAGGCCTCTGGTCAAAAATATTTTATTTATTTATAATTTATTCACAATGAATTTCTTTATATTCTTTTAACCATTTTTGTAGTTAACTGCTATATTGATGTTTATCATGACGTGTGCTTTTGATAACTTTATGTTTATTGAATTGTTTATTTTACACAATATATTAGGTCTTTCAGAATCAAAATAATTGTTTGATAATCTATGTTAACGATACCATTGACTTATATATTTTCATAAATCTTAAAATACATTACATACAACCCCCAGTCACTTCTGAAATTCAAAATAGTAAATTATTAAGTACATATGTAAAAAATAAATGCATTCGGACAGTATGTAGAAATAATATGAGCCATGTTTTCATAAGTGAGACTAGAGTTATCCCTGCCTGACATAGAATACTGTTTAACAATGTAGCTAAGTAGTGCGTAACTGTATACCCTAAGTGCCGTGTCAACAACCATCCGGCAGCCTAGCCAACGGTGGATGGATGATAAATAATATATGATTTTACTTAAGTTAGATAATTTTGTATTCCAATAACCATAATTCGTTTAGAAACGCCTATTAAGGAAATGTGTGAACTATATACAAAACTTGAAATGTAAAGAATAAAGATTTCATATATTTAATTTCAATTCATCATTTATCTCATTCATCATTCATTATTATCTCATTTCATCAAAATCATTCATTTAAACTTCACTTATTTATTCAGATAAGTGCATCAAATGTTGTTCGACCATGAGGGAACATCTACCGACCGGCCCCAAATCAACATAAATTATTCTATGTATTGTAGACTTTTGATTATTAGTGTGGCTACAATTGTACAATACGAATTAATTTCTTGTGCAAAAGCTAATCGTTAAATCTATTTAAGTACAACTAGATAAATAATACGAAAGTGAAAAAAAAAGGAAGAAGAGCAGGAAAATTGAATGAAATAACTTATGAAGTGAATAATAATGATTTGAAATTAATAATAATTAAGCTAATGGACATTCATTAAAAATAAAATAAAAATACAAGGTGTAAAACAAAATACAACATATAATATAAAACATAATATATAAATATGTTACTTAACATCTTATATAATGAATACTATAAAAATAAGTAGCACTAAAAAATACCTAATTAAAACAGATGCGTTTTATATAATATAATTTGATGAAATGTTGAACAGAGGTTTTCTCATTATGCATTACAGTTTTATAATAATTCTTTTATTATATTATATTTATATTATTCTAATGCTGTATAATAGAGGCTAGGGGAGATATCAGGCAAAATTTGATATTTAATTTTAATTTTTAATTTTAATCACTGTGTATCGGTTTTTAGATGTAAGTTAACCGAGTCCGAAATACCACTAAATTTTCTAAATGAACGTTGATAAATTAATGATAATTATTAATATTAAATTATAAATAATAGTATATATAGTAAATAAATAATGATTTAAGAAAAAATTATACACATATAAATTAAACATATATCTACATATTTCTAAGTAAAAGGAGTCCATCCATAACAACATGTTATAAAATAAGTTTTGTTTTTTTTACCTTCTTTCTGGCAATTTTGGTGAGCTATCGTTTAGATTACCACCTTACGGAAATAAAATTCAACTCACCCGGTCCGGAATCGAACCGATTATAAAATCAGCTGTTCCAATGAAACGGTATATCTCAAATTTAGCCAGAAAGCAGTTTAAATTTTGGGAAACTGGATTCTTCATTATCTTTAAGAAATGCATGGACCCTTCTTGCTCCTCAATGGTCACTAATATTTATTAAATTTCTTTTTTTTTATTACAAAGTGTCCAGCTTCTTTGAACTCTAGATGATAGCCACCAAACATATTATTTTATATCTTCCTTCAGAAATTTACAATACAATCGGATTTTATACATTACTAGATAACGAATGCTTTGAAAATATATATATATATATATATCAACTCCTCTCTATTGCACATAATTTATTTAAATAATCCCTCGTTGACGATGTTTAAGCTTACATTTAATGTATATTTTACATACATTTCTCAGCACAAGACATGATACATTAAAATTACAATATTATATCACCTCCTATAGGAAAAGACTGGAAAATGGAAACTATAGTAAGAAATGTCGTTAATATAAATGATTTAAATAATTTTGACAAAGTAAAAAAGTGTTTATATATTTATAATCTTAACACTTTCTTGAGACTGGTTAATATTGTTTAAATAAATAAAATTATATCCATTTTAGTCTCAAAACATTTTTATTATATTTATAAGTCCGAGGTTTTGGCCAATTCAGCCATCCTCAGAGACCATCTTAAAACTAAATCATTAAAAAAAACTTTATAAGAACTGTAACTGTTAAAATTTATCACAACTTGTGTTAAATAAGGTGGCTGTGATAAATATTTTTAATTTTTAATTTAATGCGAAAATTTATACATTAGGGTAATTTGTTGGATTGACCTTGGCAGAATAGCCTGCATGAAGTTTTTGTTTAATGATTTAGTTCTAAAATCGTATTAAGATTGTACCTGAGGATGGCCGAAACGTCGGACATATGAATAGAATAAAAATTATTATCGAATTATTTAATAATTTGTTAAGCCCGTTGGAAAAAAAATTAAAAATTACCGGTTTTAAAACCTATCTCTCCTCCAATCTTGGCCAGAACTCCTAGTGCGATGATAGTCAGTATATTAAGCTGGACCGTATGTTCCTACTCGATTACATTCTGATTCAGTCGATTATTTCCTTGTCACTGGTAACTGCAAATTGAAAAGAGATTATCAACGAGGACATTAATGTTCATTTGCATTCGAGTTAAAAACCGTTCTTTGGGGGAAAATTAAATGAACTTTAAAAAATAGTTCACTGCAGAACATGGAGTTTTTTAAATATCTCTAATTTATTTTCCCTTATCCTATTGTCATAGAAATATAAAAATAATACATCAGTGATAGGCTTTATATTTTATATGGCTCGTACTGCTGAAAACAAACTGTGAAAATCTTTTCTACAATAACTAAAGATAACTAGTAGGGGAAAAAAACCGATGGTGAACCTAATTGGATCTAAAAGGAAATAAAGAAAAGGAACTTTAGTAATTCAAAATTTCGAATAATTTTGTAAACATCAAGTGGGTACGTCATGATCCAATTCTAGGGGCCGTTGCGGAATGAATATTGACTGACCCAAGTAAGAATCGAACCTATAACCTTCTGAACCTAGCGCTATGGGACCCAAGCACCTACCCACATCATCTATGGAACGCATTGTTGCAGTCTCAGAAGAAAAGAAATAATTCCTTCTACTCTTCGTAAAGGTCACTGTTACTTTTCTCTCCACTACATTTTGAACAGTCTTCAGGCTCCAACTTATGAACACTACTGGTTTATCGAAACTATTAAGCGTGTTTTAGAATAACTGACATTAGTATTAGTCCGAAGATGTTTAGGAATAAAAAGCAGTCTTTAAGGGACTCTAGAAGGCGCCTGTATTGGGATAAGGCTGGTGTTTAAGAAAGAATATCTTATTATTACAACAAGTATCCTATAATTTACCTAATACCCTTGAGTTTTCCATACCATAAAGAGTGCAAAGAGCTGCTGCTAAAGTTGGATTGCTGGCAAACAAATTATAAACAAAGAATATGCAAAAAAAAATTAAATTAAAAAAAAAGAGAGTCCAGGAGAAAAAGTAAAAATTTAGTTTGGATTCTAACACCCCTGTGTGGAGGAATTTATTGATCTAAATACACAGTTAAACTCGACCAATAATATGAAACCAGAGAGTCAGCGTAGGAGTTTGATGGCTACATTATGGACTCCAGAAGGATCTAAGAAACGAATCTCTTTCGAAATAAATCTTTTTCGAGACCCTAATCAAACCAACAACCTCTCACATTTTCGTCGGAGTGCTGAACTCTCACCAAAGCTACAGAGCAATCTCTATTTATATGATTCTGAAAAAGCCTGTGCCTGTGGTTAACAACGGTTTATGGAGGTTAAAGAAAAATCGCTGAAGGAATGAATCTTAGTAATGACAATGTCGTCGTACGATAAATAAAACTGGACGTATGAGGTGGGTGAGACATGTTGCACGAATGAATGACAACAAAGTCTTCGAAAAATATTCCTAAAGGAAAAGATTTTTGAATGTACTCGGAACCATAGATTGGAGAGCAGCGGCTCAAAACATAGTAGCCTTAAGAATTCGGGTGGCCTTGACTCTTCATAAATTATTCCCCCATCGAAGAAGGAGAACATCTCTGGTGGAGGCAAAAACTAATGCTCAACCAATAATTTGATTAAATTTTTTCAAAGGTATATCAAATATATTAAATAAAACATAAAACGCTTCTAGTTTTAAAAAATTAACTGTCTTGGAGATTGATGTACACGCTGTGTGTCAGAGTGAAGTGAACTAAATGAATGAAGGATCTCAAAACAAAAATCAAATTCTCTATTGAGGTAATTAACTCTTTGTTATATTTATAACAGATATTTACGCTTAGGGATTTTTATTGTTATTAATTATTTAGGTTAAAATAAATAAATTTATATATGTTCCAACTTCTTTATTAATAAAATGTAAACATTAACATACTAATTGGGCTCGGCACCTATCTTTCAGAGAAGCGGCACTGTGATTTCGCAAGTTTTAATTATCCCTTTTTGTAAATAGCTATAATGACTGGTCGGGATGCATAGACATTTGGTTTAATTCCATCCCATACAAAAACATACAGTGGTATCTGGTCTGAAGAGGATGACAATATACCAAGTGTCGTGTGGTCACTCTTGCTGGGGAAGAAATAAGTAGTGCCTGTCTTAATGCTCAAGGAAATACTTTGGATAACATTTAATGTGAAGAATAATGTTTACATCTTATAATTGAAGCAGCTGGAACATATATAAATTTATTTTATATAGCCTCAATAATAAGAATGAAAATCCTTAGGCGGAATATCTGTTGAACAAAGAGTTAATTATCTTAATTAGAAATTTGAATATTATATATATATATACACTGATACCCCTCTATAAATGTAATCATTATCCCTAACAATCTCTCTCACCTCAATTTATCCCATCTTTCTTGGTGTCCAATCAAAGAAATCGATACTACTGCAGAGGTGCTGATTGGTCCAGCCCATGTTTTTGTAACGACACTGCCGCTGGCAAACAGAAGTGGTTAGAGAGTAATTAGTTCAGTTCTGTCTGCTGCCGATAACATATTGTAACTTCGTCTACCGTCACTGTGTCTATACTGCAACGATTTAGAGGAAATCCTGGCAACATATTTCCGTGCCAATATCTTAGGTTTATTTTTTAAAAGTAAAAAAAAAATAGAAAATATAGATGAATTAATTAAAAAGATTAAACAGTTTCAACTACATGAAAATCATATAGAAAATCTTCTTTTCGAAAAATAAACTTTTTAATGAAATATAATTTGATTAAAAACACTTGAATGATATAACTTGATGATGATAGAATGACCATAATGATCTTGTCTCTAACCTTGCTTCCTCCTCAATTCCTGATAATCCTTTCGTCAATTAAAAAAACCAACGAATGTTACTGAAGTGCTTCTAATGGATAGTTTCTTCGCAAATTCTTCAAGTAAGTATAGGTAATTATTTGCTTATTGTATTTCTAGCATAGAAGAGCGGAGTGGCTAAGTAGATATGGTACTGATTTTGCTCCAAGAACCCGGGTTCGAATCCAGCTGTAACAGCTAATTTTTAATCTGTTACTATTGCTATGAGCCAACCCTAGGGATTTCGAGGTGTCCAGCGCGGACTATCCTGCCTCATAAAGTGGCTACCGTTAATTGGATAAAAATCTCACCTTCCACTGTGATTAAGAAAAAATCACCTCCTTGAACAACCGTTGTGCAAGAAACAGTACTCTATTGCATAACCTTCATGGATTGAAGCGGGGCAAATTTTCATTTTACTTTAAATACTGCTGTAAATTTAAAAAAATAAATAAGAAAATATTTCATTAGACAAATAGCATACCTTCATGTCTTTAAGAGATTTTCTTTTCAACTTTTCAAATTTAAAATATAAAAAAAAAATCAATTGGAACTAAAATTTTCATTTTAAACATTCTTAAGTTCTATTGTTAATAGACAGGTTCAAAATTATTAAGAAGGTCAATTTATTAAAACTTAATAATCAGAGTCACAAATCAGATAAGTAATAAAATACCCCATGAACATGCATGATGCATGTATGCAGTTAATGTGTTTAACATTAAAACACAAGTGTAGCTACTACAAACTTGTGGTAGAAGAGTGATTACTGTCAGTATAGCTTGCACAAGCAAACCTGGAGGAGAAATGCAAACAAATCTTGCTAACGATGCCGATCTGGTTTGTACTCACAGTTTGCACTGGTCCTCTGTTCAAATTCAATTAAGTCTCGTTCAATCGTTGGTAATAGAATTCATTTTTCCTCATTATATTAAGTTTTATCCGTTAATTTGTTCTTAAAAATTTGTTAATTTTTATAAAATCTCGGTTTTCTTCTATCTTTAACGAAGAGGAACGATATTTCTCTTCAACAAATTCTGTATTAATAAATAAATAAAAAAAACTTGTCTCAAAAGGTCTCCTGCTTATATTATTATTCGTTCTTTAATTATTCTGAATTCTATTTATAATTATTCTATTTATTTTTTATAATCGTAGATGCTTTCTTGAGACTGGTTTTTCAAATAAATAATTTAATTTTTATCCATTTTAGTCTCAACACATATTATTTTCCTTACAAGTCCGACGTTTCGACGAATCCGGCCATCCTCAGAGATATTCCTAATACAATTTTTGAACTAAATGATTTAAAAACAGCCCATGGGAAAATTTTTCGGCCAATCCGGCCATCCTCAGGGGCAGATGGCCGGATTGGCCGAAACGTCAGACTGGCAAGGAAAATAAAATGTGTTGAAACTAAAATGGATAAAAATTAAATTATTTTTTAAAATATAATATTTATATTTTTTAACATTAATCAATTTTTTAAGGGATTCACACTTTCTTGAAAACGGCTTTCATATATATTATATACCCATGTCACACCAATCTCCCGCCATGTCTTTGTCAAAGCGTTGAACCTCACCTTTCACCTCTTCGTCGGAGCTGAAGGGCATTTCTGCCAAATTTATGGAACAGGTGACATTATGAAAGTTTACCACCGTCTTACACGAGACTTTACTGAAGACTTGATGTTATTAATATTAATTTTCGCGGACTTTGTATTTACTGGGGGGCACAATAAACGTCAAATCCTGATTTTTCCCCACGAATTTTCGATATATCAGGATACTCTATATTTTTGAGTGATTAATTAATGTTATCGATTTTCAGATTTTTCAATTCAATAACTGCACTTAAAAACATATAATTGAACCTTAGTGTCGAAGAAAACTTGTTAGTTAAAATAAATCTGTACGCGAGCACATAATCTTAAAATGGGAAGCATTTTCTGAAGATTTTAAAAACGTATAAAAATATCCAAATATATTTAAAATATATTTTCATTATAAAATTTACATGGGAATATCAAATCGATAACACTTTCATATTATAAACCCCCAAAACCATGCGAGTACCATTTTTCAGAAACCTAAAAAGTTAAAATTAATCGAAACTTATCGTGATCTTAAAATCAATTGCATTTCAACTTTGTTTGAGCACTTTGTGCACCTAGTAAAACATACAATGGAAATTAGTGTGATGCCAGAGATATAGTTTTAGGCAAGAATGGTTTTGTAAAGGTAATCATTTTAAAGTATTTTTTCTAATTAAAATATTTCCGTCAAGTACATGGTCACATTCGTAGTTTGTTGACCTATCCTCAATGAAATATTTACGCAAAATTCAAAATTCTATTTTATAACTTCAGGGCCTGAGTTCAGTGTCTTCACTATAATGTGTGAAATTTTTAGCTTATAATTTGATAGACAGACAGGTTTCATTCATCCCTTTCATGTTTTCATTCAAAGTCGTGTCAGTTTAGAGATAACCTACGAACATTCAGTTTTTTTGTTTTAATTACAACATGAAAATTGTCCATTATTCGAGAATCACCCCTAAGGAAGAATGCGTTCTAATAATTTGCAATGATCCTGAGAAAAAAAAAATATTTTAAGCTAGGGTCAAATATATTTTTTTAATGAATCACTGGACTTTTTGTTTTATTTCTCCTAGTAGCCCATCCGGTTGGCTGTCCGAATTTCTATACAACGCTGGTCCTACTGCGGAAGGAAGCCCTCTGACAGTTTGTAGGACTTTATTCGAGCATTTTTATTAAACTGTCATTTCTACCTCAAATAAAAAATACAATAAAATAGGGACAAGCTACTTTCAAAAAGTACTTTTAATAATATGAATTAATTTACACAATAATATCACTTAGTATTATTGTATAAATATATAAATAATAATAAGTAATAAATAAGTATTATGATGACGTCTTAAAACCGTATAATTAACTACACCTACAACTTGTTTCATAATGAAGCCTAATAGAATCAGCCTATATAATTATACAAATTACAAAGTACAAGTCCCATTGTTCTTTAGAATAATAAAGTATAGGTATGAATGTGTGTTAGGACGAAAGTGTTTTATTTTATTAATTTAATTTTCTTTACATTGTGTTTAAATTTGTTTGTACTATGTAATTATTATTTATTACAGCTTTACTATCATATTATTTTTAATATTATTTATCTATTTTATAAATTATATTTTTTCATCTGTCATTATTTTACACTGTTTATCCAATAAGCATATATATTTATGGTACTAATACACATCGCCGTGATTGAGGCATATTATATGATTATTTTTCAATTATTAGTCGATTTTTTTTTTATATAATAGAGAAGCTAAAAAGAGTAACATCATTTTCTATATTCTATATTTAATGTTTAAAACAAAAAAGTTACTGAGAATTAATAGTGACTAAAAAAACAAAAACAATATAGGTTTGACAGGGAGGTGGAGCAGGAACTCTCGATTGTCAACAGTCAATTGTGTAATATGGCATACTGTATGCCACACCTACAAAAGGAATAGACCCCGCCTTCTGGCGTCACCCTGCCAGCGTACCCCCTCCTTTATACTCCTCCCTTTAAGTACTCAGGTGGTTTATTTGGCTCCGATGAAATGTTTGGTGAAAAACACATACAAGCAGACAAGATGTCTCAGGACCATACCACTTGACAGAATTATTATAAAATGGTACTCATTCAACGCATATTTTAACGTCTTTAATTGTTTAATCATATTTTTATGCATATGAAAGAGTTAATGGTGAAAGAGCATAAAAAAAAATCTATTTCGATACCTTATTAAATTAATTAGGTATATAGTGTTTGCTTTTCCGTGTTGTGTGACAGTAACAAAATTTTAAAATTGTTTGCAGATGCTTTTTTTACGTGCTGGGATTAATGTATCGTGCTTCTAGACTAAAAGTGTTTTATTGAAAACTCGCCAATTTGCAGTATGTAAAGAAATTAACATGGTTATCGCTGATACAGATTATATCTTGAAGTACATGTCATGATAGGGAGTAAATTGGTGAGTGAGAAGCCATGGGCTACAAGTGATGTTTCGGAAAAGAGGTTCTTGATCTATCTACTGCTATCAGAATCAACTTTAAGCTCAGTATAGATCAAATCAATAATTCTTTTGCTTTTCGCTCAATCATAAAATATTCAAACAATAAAGTTTTAAAGTATTACTTACTATAAATATTATAATTCTTTTATTATATTCGTTTACTACAACCTATTATAAAGTAATATAATAATATATACACTATACACGACACCTTCTCGGATAGGGACTTTTTACTAAATATATGTATGGACTTTACTGAAATTGATTCTATTCTATTCGTTTATCTTACATCAAGTGATTAATTTCAGGAAGTTTGATAATTTTTCTTTTTTTTTTTTTTTAATCAGATCTCCATTAGATACTGGAGAAAAAAACTAATGGTTCTATTTTAGCTTCTGGAATTAATGCTACTGAACATCTACTTTTTCAGTTATAACTACCAATTCATTTGATATATTTGAGGATTACTTCCTTAAGCCGTGGATTAACCATGAGCCTTTGCGAGATTCCAGAGCATGGTTAGCCCCTCAGTGGGATTTCAGACCAACTCATTCTTTTTTGTCTAACTATAACTAAATTCGGGCTCTAAGCACTTAACCATGTTGTAGTTTTTCTCCGTTAAAACGGCTTACATTTAGATTTGGATTTTAAAATACGTTTTTAGCATTAAAATCCTAACAATAGGTAGAATTAAATTGAGTAATAGTAAATATGATATAACAATCATTGCGTCCAAGTAAATGAACGAAAAAAACACAATTATTATAAGAAATACAGAAACCTTTTTTTTTATTAGTTTATTGCTATTTACAACTGTATATTATAATAAACTTAGTAAATTTGATATCACTTAAAATGAAGTGATAAAGGCGTGTAGAGAAAGTACCCATTGTTAGCACTCTAATTACGTTTTACATTAGCAGGTCTCGTGGCCATCTTCTATTTAGGCACCTCAGAGGATTGTCAGGAATGGAAGAGGAAGGAAGGTTGGAAACTGGTAGGTTTTGGGGTTAGGGAGTTTATAATGGAAGGAATGATGTCAGGTTCGGGCTAGATCGGTTACATATGGAACATGTATGATATTATTTGTGACAAAGTAAGAAGCATTAAGGATTTTGGATTGTAAGGCCATTGAAACACTAAAACTAAAATATTTATTTATATAAACAATATATTTATCCATGTTTCGTCAATTACCAAATCATATAACATTATTTTTTCCTATTATACATTTGTATTACTTCTCTTATTTTCCGAAATCAATTTTAATCTGGGAAAATATTTCTCAATTAGATAACATTCAGATTCTTTTGTAGTTTATATTTGTCAATTTTTATCACAACTAATAATAAGTTAATTATATAAAAAATATTAAATAAAATTTGTTTTGGAGGAAGCTATTTTAAAAATTTGGCATTTACTACATGATTGACTATTTCAATGAAGATAATTGATTAAGTAAGTTGTTGGTACGGCTCTTAACAATGAAATAGTTAGAGCCGTTTTCGAGACAATGATATTTAAGTGTAAAACATATCAAATAAATTCAATTTCGGAAAATCTTCAATGTATAAACCTACCTTAAATACTAATTATCAGTTTTAAGTTCATTAAGCTAGTCAGAGCACACATTAAGAAACACAAACAGAGAGAATTTCACAAGAATTGGTTATTAGAATTTTCGGATTGCAAGAATTCCCCTTATATAAATTTCAAATATTGGAAAGTGAAAATAAAAATTACGTTATAATTAAAAATGTGAAATACAAAAGAAAAGCCATTGAATAGAAAATTGTGTGTTGTGTGAAAAGTTAATAAATATTTCATTAAAGAACGATATATTTCCATATAAAATCTAGTAACATTTCTAAACTGGCACTAATTACAGTCTTCCAACAATTAAAATGTTATTCACGGAGTGCATTGTGTTGAAGAATGAGATAGCTCTAAAATACACTTCCAGAGTCATACATCAAAAAATAAATAAGTATTTGAGAGTGAATTCTCGAGCGGAGAATGCCAGAGGAAACCGACAAAAGAACTCATTCCTAGCGTACCGCTGATGGAAGGGCTGAGTCCTCTATGGAGAGCGCTTGCATTCTTATTCTATCAACTGCCTGCTCTGTCTGTATAGACATACCTAGACCATCTTATCGTACATATATGTAATATACTCGGTGTGCGTATGTGTGCGCGCGTGAGTATGCGAACATAGCACGTATGTCTCTTCGTGTTAGTGTGATTCTACGAAAACTTACTATTTATTATCTATCCAAAACCATTTTATATAATCTAGAATATTAAAATTTTATATTAAAAAATGTAGAGCTTGTGCCTGTATATTGTGCTAGCAGAATATCTTTAGTATTAAACCACCACAATCAAAAAGCTAAGAATCGATTTCTCATTCATATAACCTTTCTCTGAAGGCACCTCCAAAGTTTTTGAACACTATTAAAAATAATGGTTCATGGAAGTTCTTTTATATTATTATTCTGCACCTATTTTGTTCACACCTATAAAAATGGCAATCCAAATGAAAATTTGAATTCGACTAGTTGTGGAAACCTCAAAAATAGGCAATCGGGTATTAATAAATTAAAGTTCCTAAACCTCTATCAATAAACTAATACAACACGTATTCAGTAATTGTTATGAAATAAAGAGATAAGAAATTGGTTCAAAAGGTCTGTCTTGATTTGCGGAATCTTAGCTGTTTGGTGATCTCTGAGCTAATATTTGTTTTCGTACCTTCCTGTGGAAATACAAATAATAATTTATAAGTACAATATAATGTGAAAGAGAGAAATGCTTCCTTATGTTACCCGAAGGTATTTTAAGGGGTATAGGTGATGTCCACTGTGTGCACAGAGTCGAAGGCGCCAATTGCCCATTAGTAGTATGGTGAACGGGGCTCTCTGAGCTAAATATTATTACAGATCTTTTAAATGGATTGGCTAGGTTAAAATTAACGAGAGATGTTATGGAACTGTAAATGATGCAATTAAAAATAATCAAAATTGACTTAAAATTATGTTTAACACAATAAAAAAATGAATATATACAAATATCAAAGGTTAATACAAGATAAAATTACACTAAATAAAGTTTGGTTTAAAGTCCCCATTGAAATTAACAACTTTGGTTTAAATGAATTACATATTCTGTCCTGATTTGACTCGCGCTGAATACTTGGTTGATTTAAGGTGAAACATCTGTTTTTTTCTATGATATGAAATATAATTTAAATATATACAAACAAAAGAATAGACAAAATGAACATAATCAAACTATCTGTATGAAAAATAAAATAACATAATGATAAAATAATATATACAATATTTACACAATATCGTATTAATATTATATTTTACTTGGTGGTTGATTGGTGATATGCTATTGAGGTATTGATAGAACTTGATGACTAGCTCTTCTTATATGCACTTATCTCTCCCTCATCTGACCTTGTCCGTTTGCCTGGGTGCGGTGAAGAATCACTTTCATCATGATTGTTGAACATGACCAAAATGATGTTGCTCTGGGTAGACTGTGTTCACTTTTCTTTTTTATTACCTATACAGAGACCATCACTGGGGTGGTTGGTGCAGAGACCTTACTGTTTTATGTGTTCTTGGCAGCATCTTGAATGCCTTTTAAAAATATTTGAGGGGTTATCTCAAATAGTAATTTACAAATATTCTATAGTTTTGAAAAAAAAATTCAAATTAAAATTTATCCTAGAATTTTATATAAATACATAATTGTATAATATTCTTATTACATGATACAATTAAAAGTTTTTTTCATTTAGTTAACATGTTACAGATATATAATCCATCGCCTACTAAGATGATGGATTGACTTGGACGAGTCTTGATAACCCCACCTTATCAGCCCCAGATGCCAAGCTACCGTCTGATAAAATACAGTGAGGCCAGGGCCCAGGTGCAGTCCCACCAGTATTGCCAATATTTCCGAGCAACTGTGATGTATTAGTCCTCTTTAGTGGATATTACCACTTTGCAATATTTCCCCACATTCTTCCACCGACTTTTTATCACAAAATATTAACTATTGATGGCATTAAGAGATCTTTTCACAGCCCACCTTATATCAGTTCCATTATGGCTGTCTAGTTGTTTTTTTTTTTTTATTTAATACCAGATCGGCCTGGTAACACTTTATTATGGGGAGAGGGGAGGGGGGTGTATAGTCTCTTACAAAAGACATCTATAACTATGTACAATATTATAAATAAAAATACTGAGATAAAATAAATAGATACAAATAATAATTCTTAGTAAGAGAAAAAAGTAAAGTTAATAACAAAAATAACGACATTCGAAAACAAAAAATCGTCCTCTAATAGGAAAAAAAAGAACAAAAACAAGTTAATTTGAAAAACGAACGAAGAGAAAATAAAAAATATAATTTAAATAATATTTCGAGGTAGTCCAATTAATTCATATGTTCAGATTAATAACAAATAAAATTGTTTGACCCTTTTTGCATATTAAGCTATTTATTATCGTGTTTATGATTATCTTAATGATTGGTTTTGTATAGATAGAGTCAATATCCACTAGCATTATTTTAAAATAACTATTATTATAAACCATTTAAAAAACTATTCGTAAATTGAAATAAATCAAGAGAATTTTTAATTGAGCATCAGTCAAGATAACAAATAACATAAGTTATGGTACAGTTTTATTGATCGTGAATTTCTCTTCCCTCAAATGATACTATCCGATTGCAAAGGTACAAGAAAGACATGAAAAAAATTAACTAAATATTAATAATCGTCAGTTTTTGTAAGTTAATCATTTCATCAAATCTGCAGGTGAAAAGAATATGGTGCAATTCTTGCATAAAACAGCTTTTACTTACCTGCGTTGAGATGAAATTAATCCTTGTAAATTTCGAAACAGCGATTTCTTATTATACAGAAAGATATTATCTCCTATGGTATATATATAGGTAATGAGGCATATTATAATATTCAGGTTACGATGGATAAAGGAATAAATTTTAATGGAATATTGAGAATTTGACCAAAAAACGTGAAAGCCAAATGTTGAAAACCTGAAAAATTACAGGAAAATCCAGTAAAAAGTAGCAAGAACCAAAGATTGAAAGAAATGAGAGAAAAATACCAGCTCAGTTAGTCATACTCATCTTCATAACTGAGCTAGAATTTCTCTCTCAATTCTTTCAACCCTTTTCTCCTGCTATATTTTACCTGTTTTTTCCTGGTTTCCAATTTTTTTTTTTGTAGCTACCCTCAATATTCCTGTGGACTGAAAAACCAGAAATGATATGTTGATATGTCATAAAAACAGATTTCTGAAAGAAATTCAAAGGAAGACAACGCCTTGGAATATCTCTATACAGAAAAATTTATAATCAGAGAAGGAATGGATGAAAAAATATTTTAAAAACCTAAGGATTAATACCAGGCCTAAGAAACAATCATTTAGGAAAGGCTTAGGAAGGAACTTTTTGTGGAACATCTGAGATGGTAAAACAAGAAGTGGTCTATGGTAGGAAATGCAAGCCACAACCAAGAATTGAGTATTGGAAGTTAAACTATCAATAACCAACCACCCTATTCTGAACAAAAATATTGAGTAAAAACAGATGTTGGTTGAAGACCAATTTCATAGAGACATAGCAAAGAAATCAAATGAACCTTCAACTAGTGTTCCAGAATTTACCAACACAACTGAGGTAATGTCTAAAGGAACACAATTTTTATTTTTTAATCAAACTGAATCCAAAATCTTATCCCTGTAAAAGATTATATTTTACTTCCCAATCAATTGGTTCCATAAGTCGATTTTAATATTACTGACGTACCTCAGAAATGTACCAACCTTAAATACGTTATTTCAGTTTTATTTCTGAGCTGGGCCATTTACACACATAGGCCAGTTTGCAAGTATTTGGATTCAGAGGAATTTAAAACTTATATTTCTATTCAAATACAGGAGATTGAAATTTTCAATGATCGTGACTCCCCCAACTATATAATGCTCATATAGGTAAGTAGAAGTAATGCTGATGAAACAAAAAAAGATAATATTAGAACTGTGTATCAGCCGAGCAGAGGTTTAACACAAGCGGTGATAGGCGTTGCGACTAGCAGTCAAATCCATTTCACTCTATTGCAACATGGAAGATCTCTTGCGACAAGCCTTTTTAAAATATGGAAACATATTTCCATACACCGGTTTCCATCAGAAAGAAATCAAATCAAGCAGAATCAATGAATAATATAAAATAAATTAGGTGCTCAAGTGATTTAAGTGCCACGAATTTTAAAACAAATTCTTTTCACACGAAAATAAGAACCTCTATCAATGCTATGCCGATTTCGATTCAGTTAAACAATCAAGAAAATTTATCTCTCTGTACCTTTGGGTTTCCAAGGCGCTCTCAGATTTCCCGTTGGTATACCGAGTTGACATGGCTCTATTCAACCTCCCGAAGACAATACCTCCTTAGTGTTTTCCTATTCCAAGTTCTTAAAATAAAAAATCAACCTATATTCTTGATCTCCTCCTTCATCCATCCATTCCTTTAACATCAGGCCCCAAACGATTAATTTATCTATGCCCTCCTATAAAACCGGCTCCTTCAGCAAATCTATCGTACGTGCAACCTCCTTCCGGAATCCATTCTTTCCTTTAACCACCCCTATTCCTTCACTTATTGCATAACCAAACCACAGCTTCAATGTAAATAATATAAATAGGCATTTCTTGATTACCATTATAAACAGTAGTTAAGCCAGGGTATCAATATAATTTGATTTTGCTTACTGAAAACTTGTAAACGCTTGCCAGACTAATCAGGGGACATATGTCCTAGAATAAAATTATTTTTTAATTTCATTTCATATCTATTCTCTCTCAAAGAACTATAAATTTTAAAATAAATATTTTCATTTTGATCACTTTACTAAGTAACACTTATATAATGTTATTGGATCTGCCATTAATATCTGAAAAGCGAACGGTCAAAAACAACAAATATTTATAAATAAACTATAATTAGTATTCTTTTCCTGGCAGAATTATAATTTTTGCCAAAAACAACATTATGAGAATACATTAAAACCTCTTCTTCCAGAGGAACATTTATATTTGGGAAGATTCCAATATAATCTGTTCCCAATCTAATGGAGCTCAGTCCTAAGCTGCTTAACGGGTCTTGGTGCTCCGGAGAAGACAATCGTATTAGAAATTGATGTTCTGTTTTCTTCTTCCATATTGGCAGGGGACCTTATCAATTGTTTATAAGAATGTATTCAAGATTTAAAGTATTGATATTTTGAGCTACTGAATTCATTTAACAATAAAATCCTAAATATTTTTAAAAGGATGAATTCTTGCAGTATACATAAACCTTCAATGTTTTTCTCGGTGTAAACTCTCAAGGAAATCTATAAGAGGCAGGAAAAGGAAAATGAAGAGACGAACTATATTCGCCAAATTTGATCCTATTTATTTATAAAAAAATTTTAAAGTTTGTTTTATTGCCTTCAGACAATGATCCTTGATAACTTTCTGAAATATATTATATATAATATGTGATATAATATATCGTAGGTTTTGTTTATCGATTTTTATGAAATGTCTTATTCTTTGGACTGTCATAAACAACTAATGAGTAATAAAATGAAATATAATACCTCATTACTGTATAACGTTAATACATTTATCTAGCACCACTATGTCTTAACAATTTTGAATATAAAAACATTAAATGACAAAGAAATTAGTTTGCTACTAATTTAAACATACTTTTAATATTCTGTATTTTTCAGAATTATCTCATGTATTATGACATTAAAACCTCAATTTCGCTATCAAATTTTATTTTGATATATTACATTACATGATATATTAACAAACATCATATGTTTGATGAAGATTTAAAAAGAGCTAATTAAAGCTTTCAGTATTATTTTTTTTTTTTTTGAACGAAGTGAGAAATGAACTGCCTGAATTAGGAAAAATTCTCTCATGACTTCAAGATGAAATAAAGATATCAAACTAGCGAGAATATAACTGTGATCACCAACACCATTCTTCTCTTTTTATAGAAAAAATTGGGGCATGGAAGAAGTTTAATAATGTCTTCTTTATTATTACATTCCTCAGGCCACTGCTGATGTATGGATGTGAAGTCTGGGGATCCTTCATGAAAAGGAAAAAACTACAATCTTTTTAAAATTAAGTCCTAAGAATCGCAGTTAATGCTCCTTGGTTCATAAGAAATAGCCAATTGCATCGCGAATTACAAATGGAGTCAATAGAGGATTATATCAAAAAACGGTTCATGAAGTTCCACTCCCAGTTGCCGACAGTTAAAGAAGCAGTGACCTACAACCTGGGAAACACAACCTCATCCCGAAGACTGAAGCCCAGACTGCTAAAGGGCATTCTTTTATAAATGTTTAATAAATATAAAATTAATTCATAGTCACACTACCTCTATTTACATATTATTATTCATTTTATTTATACATTATTATTTTTTTTATCTCTTCCCTTTTTCAAATTAACTTGTTTCTTTTTACTATTAGAAGACAATTGTTTGTTTTATTTAAGTGTACCAATATCATTATTTTTTGTTATTAATTTTACTTTCCTTTTTTATTAAGAAGCATTATTCTTATATATTTATTTTTTAATAAGAACATTGTATAGTTAGGGGTGTCATTTGTATGACTATACCCCCTCATAATCAACTTTTAAAAAAATATATATAATATAAGTTATATCAACCATGTAAGGCCCACCAGGCCGATCTCGTATAAAAATAAAAAATAAATTATTACATTATAATTTATAACACAACAGTGTTTTGAAAAAATTGAGGATTTCACTTGTCAAAGCTATGGGAGTCTTAACAGTGTATATTAAAATAAAATTAAATATTTGCCCCACCATTTTGTTGACTATTCCGCTCCTCAAGAATTTTCATTGAGACTGAGATCTGTGGTTGCGAAGATCATTTGAGAAATAATCGTATATTTTCTGGTATTTTTCATTTCCCTCCACTTATTTTGAGTTAAACATCATAACCTAAGCTTTTAGTGCGAGATTGCTTCTAGTTGAGTATAAAAGTAAAGTTCCTTCTACATGATGCTATGGACGTTGGATCGAATGTTCGGA
Organism: Halyomorpha halys; assembly: GCF_000696795.3. Taxonomy (NCBI): domain Eukaryota; kingdom Metazoa; phylum Arthropoda; class Insecta; order Hemiptera; family Pentatomidae; genus Halyomorpha; species Halyomorpha halys. The sequence goes on from NW_027111618.1 coordinate 330,289, forward strand.
AAGCTTAGCGGCACTATTCATAGGGAGTCAGTTGGACACACTGACCCGCGATGCCTCCAAATATCAAACGTCCAACGTTGGAAGATTTTCGTATCAACGTGTAGCAGCGACCTAAGTGTGATAATAAAGATTGTCAAATGCAATGAATTAAGAGACAAATATCAACTTTAGTAAGTAATCTCATATCAGAATAACTCATATAGCCTTTGTATTAATATAATCTTTCAGCTGCGATCATAGAATAGCTACTATCCAGAACCATAGAAAACGCCTCACCTCGGAATCCATACATACCAATTTCAATCATAAAGTGGTACACACGGTATTTTTCAGACATACCGACTCATCTTATGCCTCATTAAACCTCCATAATTCTTCTTTCACCCTAGGTTCTGCATTTCAGAAGTTAATTTTCCTCCCATATCTTTTATCGGTTTTTATTTCATTTTTAACCTTCACCAAGGAAAAATGGTGAACTTTTTGGGCTCTATAAGGAATGTAGCATCTCCTCGTACATAAGGATACAAAGGCTTAAATGGCTTGGCCATGTAATGAGGATGAGCGAGGAAAGAGTGGCACTAAACTGTACTGTTACGTTCGGGATGCTGTGCGACAACGTGGTAGACCGAAGGGCCGATGGAGGGATGCTGTGAGGCGGGATCTGCGACATCTGAGGATCCCAGTTACCCTTACAGAGGATAGAGAAAGATGGTTGGCGGCCGTTGAGCAGGCCAAGGGCAGCCTCATGCCCCTGTAGTTCCAGTAAAAAAAGAATAAATCTGATCTGCACTTAATATTCATATCTTACTTCCAACTTATACTTACATTTATAACTTTATATTAATGTTTCCATTATATAATTTACACATTTGTTTGTTTTTGTTTAGTGACGTAAAACAAGCATCTGGACCATCTTCCTTTTATTAACATGGAAGTTTTTTTTTCTTTGATCGACCATCCGACGTCTTGCTGCGCAATATCAATTACATTTTTCCCAGTGTTCGTTGGCAAATGTCTTATTTCATCATTCAGTCAAAGCAGAACATGTGTCAAGGTCGTCTCCTTCCCTTGCACGACTATGTCCTGAGCCAGGGCTATCTTGTGGAGATGACTTTGAATATAGTCGTAGATAGTTATCAGGCGGAAACAGGCTGCTACTGTATCTCTTCCTGGGAGGGATTTTTATTATACTCTTGTATCGTTTCCCTTCCACCTTGTATATGTGTGTTTTATTGTTTCTTTCTTAACCATGGCCCTTATCATTCGACTCATGGAGCCATTTGGATCTGGATAGACTGGTTGAGGCAATCCTGTCTTTTTATTTCCTGAAATCCAGCAATGGCTCAGAATGTTACATTAGTGCCTCGGAGTGTCAAGTCGGATTTGCGTTTAAAAATAGTACTTGATAGACTGTCATACGCTAGTAACAGCAATTGTTATGCTAGTAACACGGAATTGTTATACTTTGGCAAACCTGTCCTAATTTGACTTCATTTTTTTTCAATCTAATTTGACATCCTATCTACATAATATTAATTTAAAAAATAATTTAGCTTCTTCCTATATGTTTTTAGTGGTCCTTTTACAACAGCCTAGCAATTGATTCCCAATTATTTATAATAAATTTCGGAAAGTGGTGCAGTATTCTTAAGTGTTCATTAAAGTTGTTCCACAATTAATTAAAATTATTAAATATATATATCAACAAAGAAACATAAAAGTTTTCCTTTTATTTATATGTTACCTGAGATGTACATTTAAAGGCTTTTCTGAAACTCAAAGGATCAAAAGTGAAAAGTATCAAAGAAAGTTCAAAATCAGGTGCTCTTGACGGTAGCTCAGTCGACTATAAGCATTTTGCATTACTCCAAAACATTTTTTTCTTTTTAATATTTTTATTGAAATTTACAACTGTATATTACATGATACATTCAGTAAATTTGATCTTAGTTAAAATGGAGTTTTACAGGCGTCTTGAGCAACTACCCATTGGCAGAACTCTAATGACATTTTACATTAGCTGGTCTCGTGGCCATCTTTTTATTCTTCCGAGGCACCTCGGAGAATTGTCAGGAATGGAAAGGGATGCAAGGTTAGAAACTAGGGGGTTTGAGTGGTTAGAGAGATTATAAACCACAAAACATAAATCCAAAAATAAAATAGTATCTAACTCCCAAGTAGAGGTCATTGGTCAACTGCAAAGAGCCAGGTTCATGAATGAATAACTAAAATAAAATGCTAAGTTACTATTTAATTAAAACTGCAACAATAACTTTACCATTTCTCACAGCTTCTTCACTTTCACGTAGACCATTACCAACTCTCCACCCCTAATGGGTGAGAATAGGAATTCCTTGCGATCGATTTTATTTTGTGATGTTACTTTTTTTATAAAAATTTCTTTGATTACTCAATGCATCAGATTAATTACACCGACAGATTAATTATTGTTGTTTTTCCAGAGTTGTGTGCCAATTATCGTGTACAATATTCATACAAAAATTTCTTTTGAAAAGATGAAACAATTATCGAACATACGTTCCAGAAAATGTTTGCTCTTCTCGGAAAAAAAATTAATTTTCCTATGTTGGAGGAAATAATAAAATCTAAGGCGGTAAACAACGTTGCCTCCCTCCTCACTCCAAAAGCCTAAGACGAAAACTTTTCGCGATGAAATTTAAACACACCAACGGAAAAAGTAATTTTCTTTCGCCTTGGAAAAATCGAGTGGCCCCTCGCAGTGGAGTTGTTGAATTACTTTCCCCATAACTTGCCCTCCTTTACCCATGAAAACATTTGAGGTAATTTAAAAAAAAAAAAAGAAAACGAATACTTCATGCAGTTGCCTTTGAGCTGAAGCCGCAATTGCTGATATTTGCTAAGTATTAAGTAAAAGAATAAGGTTTTATCTAAAGGTCATATAATAAAAATTAAAAGTACAAGAACCGGGAAGAAAAAAGGCAGTTATCTCCAATTTTTTATTACTTTAATGAAAACTATGTATAATTACTATTCAAAACTGATGAGTCTACCAAGTATAGGTAGAGGGATTAAAAAATGGTGGCTGCTTCAAAACCTTAATAAAAACAATATTTTTTCATTCGGAACTCTATATCTTAAAAATTAACAACAACACTAGAAAATCTAAAAGAACATTATTTAAAGAAGAGTAAATTTGCTGAAACATTAGCTCTAATAGAGCTATTTACGTCCAATAGTTCTCGAGATCTTGCCGTTTAAAAAGCAACATTTTATAAAAGTTTACTGAAATGTCAGTAGTTAGTTAAATTATTTTGAGAAATCTTTATCTCAGGAACTATGTGAAATACAGATGTCTAGTAGCACGAAAATTAAAGCTTGTTTAATGTTCTATAAAGTAGTTTATGACCTTTACCTTCGTAGGAATAGGTTTCATGATATTTACTAAAATAAATTGATTTATAGTTGTTTGATTTATGAAAAGCTCTATTTCAGAAACCATAGGGTGTACAGATGTCAGTCTGCACACAAATTAAAGAGAGTACAATTTACAATAAAATGGTTTATAATGTTTATCTTTGTAGGATTAGTATTTTTTATGATATTTGACGAAATAAACTCACAAAAGGTTAAATTCTAGTTGTTCGTATAAAATATTGGATTTTTGAAAAAATATATCTGTAGACCCTTAAGACGCACATATGTCTGCCAAAACTCAAAATAAAGGAAATTTAGCTTAATATAAACTAGTTTATGACACTTATCTTCGTAGCAGTAGTAGTTTTTATGATATTCAGATATGAATATAAATTTGATTTTAACCTTGTCAAAGAAATAGTAAATTTTGCCCAAATATGAGTAAAAAACTACTTAACTTATATATTTTGAAGAGTAATATGTTTTTATAAATATTTTTTTTATAATAAATTAAATTGTACACTGCAGATATAGAAGCCCTGATGTGGGAAAAAATAACCTCAATAAAAAAAATAGTTGAGATTAAAAATAATTTAAAACAAATTATGAATACATCCAAGACATGTATATTTGAAAATGTTTTTTAATATTGTGATTTAGGGGAGGTTGGAAATCTTTTTTAAAAGGTTAGAAAAGGCCGAAACTTTACAGAAGTATGGATTGTATGTGTATAAGATAAAACTGTGTTAGGTTTTACTCTTATCAGTTTATACTTTTTTTATTAAGAAATGTGGGCTTAACTGAATTCAAAAAGAGTTTTCCTTAAACTTTGTTTTTAATACCGATTAATTATAATTAAAGTTATGATTCCATCATCTATTTGTATAAGCAAATTAAATTGAATGTATTAATTTTTTTACAGCATAAACCCAAGCCATATTATAGGTAGGTATTAATAATTAAACTAAAAAGTTACACTATTAATTAATGATTTAACATTTCATTGGTCATTTTTTTGTGTTATTTTTGAACAATAACTAAAATAATGTTCAATAATAATAAAAACACTTTTTTTTCTCTCACTCTACACCACACTAAGTAGCCTATGATGGTATCATCTCTAACTTTTAGGGCTGAATAAATTAGCTGAAGTTGTTTTTCTCTTGTTGTATACAAAGTAAAGCATCTTCATGTCAACAATGATTCATATCCTAACACTCTAAACGAACAAAAATTTACAAAGGTTTATTATTGAATAAAAACATCATAGTTTCTATTATAATTTTTTGGAATTATACATTTATTTTAACAGATCATTAATAAACTTTCTTTTTTTACTTAATCGAATTAGGTCAACATACAGATTGAAGGAGTATAAGTTCTTAGTGGAATATACAGACTCTGTATCTTTAATTAAACAAATCTGTTTGCTGGTCATCCACATGCTAATGTGTTCCTGCCGGCTATTTCCCAAGAGAGAGGAACTAAGTTCCACGTACGACTGCGATAGTTTGTGCAATCTCCTCTAGGGCTAGTAAATATAGATCGTTAAAGTTTCCAAACAATTATCATAGCCCATAACATAACGCAGAAAACAAAAAGACATATAATTAGATTCAAGGATGTTGCATAAATGTTAAGGATGTTTGTCATAAATTTTATAAAAAGATACATATTTATTTTTTTTAAAATATCACTATTTACTACTTTCATTATTTACTCTGGCCTTCCATGTACTGTACATATACTTTATAAATTATCAGTCATATTATTGTCTAGTGTTTACATTATTATTCTAATATCTCAATTGCCGATTTCACTCCTTTACAAAAATATTACATTAATTAGGTTATAAAATATATTCAACAATAGGAAAATGAGATTGCTTCGATTTTGTATAAATATCATGACTAGTCTATTGCTAGGAATGTAAAAAATTGCATTGCTTACGTGTTTTTGTTTTTTTAAATCTTTTATAACCCGAATACTTCAAACTTAAATCATTTGCTCGTTATTATTTTTCTTTACTTTCTTTAGTAATTTTACTTTACCTATTATTTTATTATTTTTGTTACTTTCTACTTTCTCTTTGCCGTGTCTGCTTACAAGATGTATTTCAATTATTTTAAATATTTAAAGGTCGTATATACCGATCGATAATCATCAACGATTCTGAAACATTATAATAAATCTACTTATACTGAAGTACTTATGCTGAAACTTTATAGCATAAGTAGTGATAGATTAGACGCAAGATTTTGAATTCATTTATCAATGAGAAATTTCTTTGAGAATTTAAGACCTTTAAAATTTTAAATTTTAAAATTTAAGAACTTTGGAGAAATATATGGAATTTTTATATCTTAATTTTTTTTAAAATATGTTCTGATATTCTAAATCTTTTCCTTTAATTCATGTTTTATATTTGTAGGTAATTTGTACTGAACAATAACGTGAACACTAAACCAATGTAATATAAACTTGAAAATGTGGTTTTCTTTTCAAGTTCATATTCATTCGAAAATTCAAAAAATTACTTAAATAAAATACAAAGTTATCGTTTTTTGTTATTAATGAAATTAATTTGAAATTTTTCTCCTCAATCTAATAAACTTTTTCCTTAAAATTATCAAATCTTAATAATTCAATCAATAATAGAACGCGAACAGGCTAAAGT
>NW_027111618.1:336411-347434 GCF_000696795.3 Halyomorpha halys
ATTTTAAGGTCATTAACTCTGTATAATTGGTATAATTTTCCTATTTAATTTTACATTAAATCGTCTTAAATGTTTAGGTTGAAGGTGTAATAAATTTGGCGTTATTTATACCTTCACAGCTAGCTGATGCCCTTAATAATAAACATATGAAATTCATAATTAACCTATAGTGATGTCCAAAGACTGAAAGAGGTCAGAGGAGCAGAAACTTATTCAATTATCTCTTTGAACTCCATCGTCCCTATATGTCCGATAATTTGGTTTTAATAACCATTAAATCCTCCAATTATTTACTGTTTGTAAACGATTTCGCTTTATTGCTTTATTTAGCGACAATACAAAAATCATTATAAAATTAGTTTCCTTATCGTACTAACATTATATTCAGTACTATAATAGTACAGTTATTACAGATAATATATAAGGTAGCATATTATCAAGCCGTAAATACAGATAAGATTTGAAAAAAAAAGTTGTCAGTTGACAACCATACTTTATCAGTTACGGGGCTAAGGTTATACTTATTCTTGAAACTGCTAAGCTGTGTGGGTATAGTAGGTAAGTAGCGCCGTTCTCTCAGACTCAAACTTCATATTAAATATATATAAATCAAAAGTATATATAGACCTTCTGGCACATTGTGCACAAAAAAATTGGATTATTTGGAAATTAAAAGTTCTCATTTCAAGTTAATATTTGTCTATATTTGTAGAAGAACTGCTTAATACCTTGATTTAGATAACACTTCTGGGGAGCAGTATTTATTACAAAAAAAATAGTTGTTTTCTAACGTCACGAAAAATGTGAAGGTAATTAGCATTTTTTAATTTTTTTAAATTTATTTATTTCCTTATTGTCAGTTCTGCTATAGCCTAAGTGAATCAAAGCTATAGTTTGAATAATAAAACTTAATATTTACTATAGTTATTTCCTCAGTCATTGTCGCCAAATAGACATATGAAATAATCTGTCTTAATAATTTAAAAAAAAAACTAAAACCATAAAACGCCAATATAAAATTCAATGTGTTTTATTTATTTCAAGAAAAGTAACCACAAGGCAAAAAACATTAAGTATCATTACACGATGCCTAAAATTCAACGCCTTCAAGAGAGATGCACTGGATGAGGAAACGATGATGGTTCTACAACACTGATTTTCGCCGAATAGAGAAAAACATGCTGAGTAAAAAAATGAAAATCGGTATAGCTACAATCCGTGAAGGGTCGGAGGTTCAGTAATTAGTAAGGAAATTATGTTTCCTAAACATCGGTTGCACAAGGAGGTGGTATGTGAATCATTACGGCCAACCGCGAAGTAACTAATATTACTTAACAAACAAATCAAACAAAGTAACTAATATTAGTTAGGAGTTAGTAGTGAATTTATTTATAGTAATATTTTTTCTTTTTTTTTTCTCTTCAATATTACTCAGGACAAGATAAGCCTTGAAGATATATAGACAGACACAATGGGCAGACTGCTACCACCCTGAGAATTGTTTGCCGATTCACAAAGAAGAGATAAGTGGAGACACTTGAGCGCCGAGATCAAAGGAGCCGCAACCGATAGAGTCGAGATCTCTTCATCTTATCTCCTTCGAGTGCCCGCATCGTCTCCTTCACAGGAGAATAGAATCGCTTCTGTCTGTCACAACTTGAGAATCCGAAGTAAATAACAACAACAATCGTACTTATTTGAAATTCGCTAACTTTTCTATTTTAATATAACTTTCTGATAGGTGTTAAATAGTATACTAAATATATGTAGTTAAAAAATACAATCCCTTAGTTCAACTTTAGAGATCATCTCAATCATTGTACCACACCCTTATACAATCCTAACATAATAAAATTGTTTGTAAAATCCTTGTGTTCCTCAACATGTATCAAATGAAGCTATGCAGACTTTGAGGACCGTAAAATAGTTAATGTTGAAATAGATGCATAATTATAAACTGGAATTCCTCTCGTATCCAATCTTTACAATCCAAAATCCTTCGTGAAATTCTCAATGCTCCATATTTTGTTACTAATAAAACCATCCATAAAGACCTAAATGTTCCTTAAGTAACCGATCTAGCCCAAACCCGATATTATTCCTTCCATTATAAACTCCCTAACCACCCAAACCCACTAGTTTCTAAACTTGCTTCCTCTTCCATTCCTGGCAATCCTCCGAGGCGCCTGAAAAGAAGATGGCCTCGTGACCTTATATTGTAAACTGTTTTTAGAGTTCTACTACTGGGTAGTTTCTCTACATGCTGTATCATATCATTATATCATTATGATCAAATTTACTTGTTGTATTTTTTATACAGTTGTAAATATCAATAAATAAATAAAAACCATTAAATGAAATAATAACTTCTTTCTAAACAATAAAAATTAAAACTTAGAAATAAATTTAATACTTATCTAAACCAATTGAACCACTACATATATTTGAGACAGCAAAAAAGAGTCACATTGAAAATCTTTAAACCTTTAAAACAAAATATTACAATGACATATGTTCCTTTGTACGCCAACAACATGACTTTTAAGGAACACATACGGTCCAACTACAGACGATTCCAAAACAAATTGAACAAACATACAAAACATGTGTAATAGCGGACCTAGAAGACTCATGAGTTATTTCGTCTAATAATTACTTATATATTTTATATCACGCCTGGAGGATGTGCCAATGGATACTGCTCCCCGCATGCTTTTCATGACATTTTCAAAAACAATTTTAAGCCCACCACTATTTTTTTTTTTGTTATGTTTAATATTTCATTGAAGAATAATGGTACAAGCTTCCACAATCAAGAGTAATAAGTATTACAGCTCTAAGCAACAATTGCTGGTAATCACGATTAACTATAAAATATAATGTTTCAATAATTAAAACTCATCAGTTTTATTCTTTATATATATATGCATTTCACACACTGCAACTACTTAAACTTCTACTATCCATGAGCATACATTGTCATCTTCACCCCAGATACAATATTAAAATTTATTTTCAAACATAGAACTCTGGACAGTAATTGTAATAATTTATTTAAAATTTTACTTTTTCCCTGTTATCATTCACTGAGGACATTTTTCTCAAGGCTTTAATCTACAATATATAAAATAATATTTTACAAAATGTTTATTTTTAAAAACTCATATCATAGTTAAAATGATATAAATTAAGATTTTTTTTTATTCAATATCTTATTAACTAAGTTTTACGTGCCTTATTTTTAGTCCTCTTAAAATATGCTATGTGAAAATATCATATTTTTCTTATTTAATTATATTGCACCTATGTCAACATACTTCACAATGGGACTTGTGAACACAACTGGATTTCGTATTTGATTATAGCATGTCTGCGAATTGGACGGACAGTTTCTTATTTTTTCAATTTATTTATGAGTTCAGCACAAGTTATATTAACATTACAGTTTTCTTTATTCCTTTTGATTCATATTTTATTATAAATATAAATATAAAACGACCAATTTAACCATCTAATCATGATCTAATAACATGGACTGAATTTACTGAAGGACAAAAGAGAATGCTCGCAAAGAGATAGCCAGCTAAAAGGCCCCAGGTCATTGAATAGTAATCACCAAGGAGCAACTTCTTCAATAATTTACCAGAGCTAGTCTTTGCCAGCTGATAAGGCAGTCTTCATTTATATTTTATTGTATTTTCTGTTAGCTTGTTGTTTGTGGCTCCTATCGAATTTTGGAGGATCTTTAAATTAGCTGTCTTCTAACGGACGAGAGGAACTCGCTTCGAAAACAAAATAAAATTTCATTTTTATGTTTCAAAAGTAAAAATAAAAAAGTACAACTCTGACTTATTTCTTAAATAATTTTATTTAATAATAATATTATATGTAATAGAACCCTTTTCAACACATCTGATAATAATAATTATATGATAATAAATAATTCCAGTTAAATAAAAAAAGGAACTTTATTCACACTTCTAATGTATGCAGATATGCCTAGTTAAAAAAAAGTGTGTTCTAACCAATAAAACTTTTTTATCTTTATTAAAATTTACAACTTTACATAATCATACATCCAGTAATTATGAATTAAGTCTATAATAGAGTGATACAGGCGTCTAGAGGCAAATTTTTTTTTTCAGGCACTTCGGAGGATTTTCAGGAATGGAAGAAACTAGTGGGTTTGGTGAATTAGGGAGTTCTGGTTCGAGCTAGATCGGTTGCAAGTGGAACATTAAGGTCTCTATGTATGATTTTATTAATAGTACAAAGTATAAATAAAATCAAAATTACAAAATTAAATTGATTGTAAGGAATTTAGGTTTATTTGTTTTATTTATGTCATATATTAAATTTGTTTTTTTTACTTTTATATTATTTAGACATGTAAGTTATTGTTGATTTTTTTTTTCTTTTGTTTAACATAGTTTCATAGAAACAGTCAAAGAATCTAATATGTCTGTGACTGTTCCAAAAATACAAGAGAATCAACATTTTTAGACGAAATCGTAATCAGTTTTTTTTTATCAAATAAAAATTTAAATAATCGTTAAAATTAAGATTCGATTTTTTCGTTCAAAATTGAAAAAAATTAAGTTTTTGATTTTTAAGTACTTAGAGGTATTATTCTATAACAACGTATAACAATGTAATATAGCACAATAATATTTTTTTATTAATATTAAATAACACAACATAATCATCGAGGTATTTTTTTTTTTTAATTTTTAAGATTCTTGCGACCAATATAACAATATTACGGATATTTTTTATATTATAATAACATAGAGAGATTATACAGGTTAATCAGAGGCCAAGTAGAAACCATGTGTTCAGTTTTGTTTGAATAGTATGGAATTATTGGCTTGGTCGAAGTATTATATACACTTTATATCTTCTTATATAAAATTTGTTTACTATTCTTTTAACTACCATGTTTTATTATTGTATTATAGTAAGGTGTTTATAAATTTTATGTATACGTTTACAAATAACTTATTTTATCAGTATCGTCCTAGGGGTCTTTTTATTACATAAGTAGGTAGATAAGACTTTTATTTGCCTGAGAATGTAAAATCTAGACGGTTAGTTAAGTTATCTTTAAAAGTAACATAAATTCCAAGTTTATGGCTTAGATATATCTCATAAAATCGAACTAGGCTAGTTAAATAGCCATTATTTAAATAATAAGTACCATTTTAATGTACAGTATGTTCCATTTTAATGTACAGTATAATTTAATAATGGATGCACGGCTTTAAAATAGGAACGACTTGTTTTTTCATTGAACGGTGTGGAACTGCGACTTATTCAAATGATAAGGTAGTAAAATAAAGCAATAAAGCGTTCTTTAAAAAAACTTAAATTACAGTTGTGACAATTACATGAGTATTCTACAAACCTTGTCTCTTACAAGAGAAGTTTACATTATATTTTCATCAAAAGTGCGGCATCGACAAGCTTTTATTACTAACTAGATTGAAAATTTATGCTTTTTATACACCATTCAGCTTACCAGAAATAGTAAAAGATGATTTATGGTCCTAAAACCTCAGAAGGTGAGATACTTGGTATTTTCACATATATTACTAGTTTTATATTAATATAAAACCTCTTTTGTATCAAATTGATGCTCCTTTACCACTAAAATGCAATGAGTAGTGTAACATTGAATTCAGCATTATACGGAACAGGCACAAATATCTCATTTCTTACTTTCGTTCCATAACTTTAATAAATGTTATTTTTAAATAATTTGTTTCAAAACCCCGACGGCGATAAGTTGGGGGATCGAGACAGGAACAATCTCAAGTTACAGAGTGGACCCACAGAGTAGTGTGTGATAATTGATTCATACGAGTGGAGATGCTGACTCTATCACATTTTATGTTACTATGAACTGTTAATTTCCAAGGGTGGCCTTTGACTGCTAGTCAAGGAGTCTAATAATGCGTTACAACTGATGCATATAATGATATTCCTAATATGTATGAATAAGGAACATGCAGAGAGTTGGAAAGGAACATGGAAAGGAACTGCCTTAAATTTTAAAAACGTGCGGAACAAAATAAATTATAAAGGATTGGCAATAAGCACCAACAACTAGTAGTTCCAAACAAGGGAGAAAGCATTTAGTGATGCCAAAGAAAGAGTTGTAAAAAAGAAAAGTCTATGAGAACTTACTGAGAGTCGTATATCCTGAGTTGCGTTTTTATTGCGGTTTGTAAGAAAAACATTTAAACAATTTACTTTAATATTTTTATTATTAAATCAAATAAATAGAGGGAGCTAAATGTATTACATAATAATTGGGTCATAAAGATTTCTATGCGGGAATATTTTATACTATTTTATAATATACCCGTAGGGGTTTCTACGGAATAAATTCTGCGTTTTTAGGGATTTAAAGTTCAATACTTACCGATTTATCTTGATTCCAGCAATAACTTTCAAAACTCCATGAGATATTTAAGATATTTATTGTCGTTGGTTTGGTTTATCTCAATTTAGTAAATTGTCAATAACTCCACTGAGGTAAAGAAGTCCTTATCAAGACATGGCTTCCATATTTCATTCTGAATAAGTCAGGTTTTTCTTGTATTAATAATTATATTAAAACTTAAGACATTTTTTTTTTTTGTAAAATCTGCAATTTTTCCACTACAGGAATATGTATAATAATCGAGGTATTTTTTTTTTTTATTTTTAAACTTCATGAGACCAATATAACAGATTGGTTTATCTCAATTTAGTAAATTGTCAATAATTCCACTGAGATAAGGTAAGTCCTTATCAAGAAGTGGCTTCCATATTTCATTCTGAATAAGAGGGAGATTTAGAAACCATGTTTCCTCTCCAGCTGATATCTCTAAGTAGATGTGTTGAAGAACTTTCGTACATGCACTGAAGCTTAAAGAGACGGTTAACGGGTATATAGATACGTGGGTTGTGCTCGATTGCATTCCTATGGTTTTCAAATATCCATCAAATATGCTCTCAAACCACTTTGGCACAAACGTGCGAGCAAGACTAGTGGGTTTGAACGAAACATCCGTGTCCCGTCTAAAATATCCAATCATGAATAGGCAGATTTAACACCTCAGTGAGTAAAACACTAACTTAGTATACTAGTAGATTAGTCCATAGACCACAGGATGAGAACCACAGGGGATCCAAAAAGAGAGAGCGTTTTTAAAAGTTAATTCAATATAAAACTTAAGCTGTTCAAGGAAAACCATTTAATAAAAATAGTATAGCTTAAACGGCGTTGAAACAGAGTGAGGATCTTTAGAATACAGCTCTGTGAAATTGTAGCAAAGATGCAACCTTCAAGTCTGTTCATGAAATATCGGACACGGATTGGAAACGATTCTATTGCTATTAAAATTACACGAACAGAGCTGCCTCGTACAGCCCACCTTTCTGTATGAAATATAATTAAACCCCAGTGGTTTTGAAACACCATTAAGAAAAATGTTATTTTTTACATAATAATTCAACTAATTATTTACCTTGGAGATGTATATATTATAATATATACATAATATACACCCTATATTATTATATCTGTTTTCAAAATATTTTTTTCTATTCATTTCTTTTGTTAAACTTTACTTATATTTTGCCTCTTTATTTATTATTATGGTTACTTACATTTTCTTTCTCTAAATTTTATTTTTCTTTCCATATTTTAATTTTTAAATTATTAATAACTAATATATTCATATTTCTTTGCATTATATAACTTCATTTTTATTTTATTTCCTTAATCATGTTATTTTATCTACTTATTCAATTACCTATGTATACATTTTATTTTCCACTTCTCTCATCACTTTATTTTATTAATTCCATTCTGCAAAATTATTCACTTTATGTGATTCTGTTTATATTTTCTTCTTTCTTTTCTATGTTCATTGGTTGTTATCTTGTTCTGTTCTTAGCCCTGATGAAGGCTAGAAACTCTAGCCGAAACGTTGGCACCATTAAATAAGTTACATCAATTTATTTGTGTTTTATTTTGACCGTACCCCTAACCATCTTTTCCTCGTACAAGTCATCCACGGTCAACTATCTTTCATAATTATGAATTACCTAGGAGACATTTCCTTGGAGTTTGTTATTTATTTAACTTTTAAATAGAACTCGCCCTTTTTGGACGACCCATGTTATAACTCAACCCTTTGAATTCTACCTGTTACAGCCTGCAAATCCAATATAACGCTTCGACATCCATGCATTCCATCACTTCTGAATTCCCCTCACAGCGGAGGTAAAACGTGAATTGGACGATTTAAGATGTCATTAGTCAATGGCTGGAGAGAGACTGCACAAAAAGGAGTAAGGAGGGGGGGGAGAATGTAAATGTGACGGGCTCACTCTCCTCAGGGGCCCCGGCATGAATATAAACATGAGGGTGGCTCCCGTCCTTAGTCATTGCTACTCCCTGCTCCAACCTCAACTTGTGAGCGGGGAGCACAGATAGCTTGCTCGGTCTTCACAATCTTAAGTAAACTAATACCTTCGAATACGTAAGGCAAATTAATTAAGAGGTTGCCGCGGATAGTTAGAAAAAAACGGTTGAATTTGCAATACAATTAGGAAACGCAGCCCCAGAATTATTGATTCGACATTATTTTATGATCCGGTCAGAATTTAAATCAGTTCGAGGAAAATCTCAGCTGGAGGGAATTGATCAAGTGTAAAGATTTCTCGTTGCTATCACAATGGACCCATTGTACGATGTGGGCTTCAATAGCCAAATCTAAAACTTATCCATACTTTTTTATCTGAGGATGAAACCTCAATTTCTTTTGTTGGTTGGCTCTACAGGCCTTCTTGCCTTTGGATCTTTGGCCGTATTATCCAACCTTCCCCACTTGAGTTTATCTTTGGCTACATCTTTCCAGTTTTCTACACGCAGCTCATTTGCATCTTTACTATAAAGCCGTTTGGTTTTTAGCCAGACTTCCCCATCGTTATTCAAATATCTGTATTAGTAATACTCAATTAAGACATTAAAATTAATGTTATTATATTTTGATGAAAAAAGGATGTTCATAGAAGTAGAAAAAAAGGATCTCTGTCTCAATGCGTCATACAGTGGGCTGTCTGTATAATCTAACGAAAATAAATTAATTAGCAGATAGAAATTAAATACTAAAAAAAAAAATTTGTACCACTACAACCCATGAAGGGCTAAAGATGCAATACTTTGTAAGGAAAGTACTGTTATTATACCAACGAGGTGATTTGGTCAGAAACTTGGTCGATCGCAAGATTTTTACCCAACCAATAGTACCCACTTGATGAAGATGGGTGAACCCCAGGGGAGCACAGATAGATTAATACACTCCTTTATAGGATTAATATTTATAGATTTATTTATATTTATAGATATATTTATATTAATATTTATAGATTTATTTATATAATATTTATAGATTAATCCGCTCAAAATAAAAAAGTTTTGGAAAATATACTTATTATTCAGAAATGTTTTTGTACACATTGAATAGATATATTTTGTTGCAAAAAATAAACACAAATTAGAAATCATCAAATGAAGAAAAAAAGTGTTTTTTATTATTATTTATAATTTAAATATTTACAGTATAAAGAATTAATAAATAAATCATCTTACTGAAACTATACAAAAAAATATATGACATATCGCGCGGTATGTCCAAGTTTCGTTATCATTCCTAATGTTTGTATTGTTTATCTATGAAGAATCAAATAGCTGTTTAAATAGATGTTATTAAAAGAGATGAGAAGATAGATGTCCCTGGATAATATATATGAGGAGAAGATAGTTGGGGATGCGGTCAGAGAAGAACACAAATAACTTAAAATTTATTTATTAGTGCCAACGTTTCGGCCAGAATTTCTAGCCTTCATCAGGGCTGTTTGGAAGAGACAAGAAAGCCAATAATAAGTTCAAGTACAAGCCACATGGCTTTCAACTCTCTACCAAACAGCCCTGATGAAGGCTAGAAATTCTGGCCGAAACGTTGGCACTAATAAATAAATTTTAACTTATTTGTGTTATTCTCTGACTGCACTACCAACCATCTTCTCCTCATAAATATTATTAAAGTCTGGTGTGATGTCCTACAATTTATATAGGCTGTATGTACTATTTATGACCCTAATGCAATGTAAAGCAGCAATTTACACGTCTTTAATAATATGCCATATATAAAATATTCCAGCCCTAAACAAAAGGCCAACTAGTTTTGTTATTTAATGTAAATTAAGAATTATGACTGAAAAAGTATCTAAAAATTTTAAAATTATATCTGCTTTGAATTAATTGAATAAAATATATTATTTAGATATTCTGAGAAAATCTATACACAGATAAAGAACCGCAAAGAGAGGCGCCGGTATTTGGCAGAAGCATCCTATTGCTCCCGCTTGTTTACTGGGCATTTGTCCTCCTACTTCCTTCAAGGCGGCTATGGCTTATTGATTCTTCAGGAGCCAGGACCTATCCGCCTTTAAGGAAGGCCATAATAAACCCATCCTTGAGGATATAAGGACAAAAAGGATAAGGATAATTATCGACTAGGAAGTAGCAGAAATTCTAAACCAAACGATATCCCAACAGCTTAAGAAACATACAATAATATGTAATGATAATATTTAAGCTGTTATTCGTGCACGAATCTATAATAATAATTCATTAGGGAAATAATTTTTGAAATAAAAATATTAATATAGTGTAATTATAAAATTACTTTTATGCAGTAGTAAAAAAACAAAAAACATAAATTAGATTAGGTTTCCGTAACTTTTAAATTTAATATTCCTAATTATTACTATCATATTATCTGATATCATTTAAGATAATAATAAAAATAATATTATTAGAAATATATGGGAGATCGAACGTCGCACAGTAGTATAAAGCTGCCGTTTTTGTGCAAAAACCTCTAAATTGTTTAAATCTTTGGTAATTCTCATGAGTTCCTATGTTACTCAGGGTGCTGAATTTAATGGAATGTATTTTTGGGGG
>NW_027111618.1:347494-354448 GCF_000696795.3 Halyomorpha halys
AGATTTTTTCAGGTATAAAATAGAAATCATTAAAATGATAGAAATGATATTGTGATTCATATTAGTTAATTTGATTATTTTTCTCACCTTATTTTGCTTAAATCTTCCAAGAAGGACCCTGACTTCATACATCTTATTACGTCAATGAAACATACACAAAAGTTGCTCCACTATGTACGTACACATGGGAAAATTGTCTTAAAACAAAGGTCAATAAAGTTAATTTTTTCTGATCCTTCAAAAATTTGCAAAAATTTTTCTATTATTAAAATGGCTCAAGAACTTTTAGGAAAAATATTTCAAGATATAAACCTACTTTTGAATAACTATAATTTATACCCTAACTTTCGTTAACATTGACTTATAAAATATTTTATGTTGGATAGTTAAAAACAAAATAACAACCGGTAAAAACCCACTTTCATCCTATATATGTTTTTAAAAGTAGGTCTACGGCTCACAAATATTGTATGACGGGAAAACCAATCCGGCTGTGACATATAATTATTTATTTTGTTACTGTAGCCCTGAGTCAACCCTGTGGGTTCATGAGACCTACGCCGTCTAATCAGCTTTATAATGTGACCGAATCGCCTTGCAAAACCATTGGTCTAATAAAAGTACTTTCTTGCAAATTATTCTACCATTCAAACCTTAAAGGATTGTAGCTGTACAATTTTTTTCAAATTTATTATAATATCATAAAAAAAAAAATTCGAAAATATCAAAGATAATTAACTGTGAGACATTTATGTTAGTAATAGTTTTAAAAAAATAAAATTAATTTGATAAAAGTCAATGATAAATAGAATAGTTTGTTGAGCTTTGCTAGAATAGCTTCATCATCAATATTTGCAGTATAAATCCAATCTTGGGCCTTTGAATGCTCTTTCGTCTCTTGATGGTATTTTAAATCGGAATGGACTCCCGTTACTCTCCGAAGGTTAAAGAGTTTCCTTTCATACCTTTTTAAACTCGAATTCTTTCAAAAGCCACCGTTACCATAACAAAATTACTAAAACCCTTCACAGCATGTATCTTTATTTAATTTTAATATATCTCAGTTAATAATTATGACAGTACCAGGGTGTGAAATTCATCCTTATTCGAATACTACACTATGAAAAAAAAATCAAACAAAACCATTAATTCATATATATTGCTATGTACTGTCTCGGGATTTAGTCGAGATGCCAGGATAATCGCTGAAGGCAATTATCCAAAAATAAGTTAATTAATTTATTTATATTGATTCTTACAAAATATAATTATAATTGGATTCTTTTCCAAAGGCTTTGTATGTTTACCAGCTTACCAATTAAATACATTTATATTTATAAAATGTTATTCCAATTAATTATAAAATGTAATAAGGGGTGGTACTGTGTAATATAATATGTAATATAATATAATATGTAATACTACATAAAGGAACTAAGTATTTATTTACAATTTATTAATAAATGATGTTATTAAAATGATTCAGATAATTGGTTACCATACAATATGATTATTACATTCTTACTTATTGCCTAATATATAATTAATAGCTTCTGCTTTGGATGATTCATGTCGTGCCTTTGCCGTGAGTATTGTCGAAGCCATCGGTGTCGTCTAGTGGTGGAGTGCCATTTCTGAAGAGCCCTTGTTAGGACTTCTCCAGGTCCATGCTCTTCTCTAGCCTGTCTTGCGACTTCCTCTGGTCAAAATGCATCATTCCCTCTCTTCGCTGTTCTTACTTCTACTGCCTCTCCTGCTTCTCTTTGCTTCTGCCCTCACTTGTTTCAAAAAGGGGCGTCGCCTTTTGGAAATCTTATTTCCTCATTGGCTATCATCAGCCACGCCCAACAAAAAAACGTTACGAGGAATGGTACATTTAGAAAAGTGTTTGGTGCAAGTATTGTTTATAATTGACCTGCTTACCGACAAAGCCAGCAGATAATACCCTTAATTTTCGAAATTTTTATTACACATTATTTCCATAATATCCGAAATTTTTATTAGACCTTATTGCCATAATTTACGAATTGAAAAAGAGGAACTTATAACAAAATTGTATGGTAAAGTTTTGATCTTTGTAAGAATTACCATATGGAGGTCTGCTCCATTCAATTTTGCAGGATTACAAACAAACTGTAAATAAACTTTTTTAATTTCCGAATCACTCAAAGCTTTAACGAATTTTAAAGGAATTTATTTGGTACATGAACCCAGACTCATCCATCGGAAACAAAATTTTGAGAAAAATTAAAGTTTTGGGATAATAACTTAGTAGTTAGATGAACGGAAACTGCAACAAAATTTTATTTGAAATAATTATTTATATCATTAAAAAACAAATACTCAAATTATGTTGTGTCCACTCTGACGACTATCTTTACCAGTTTGGGTTCAAAGTCGTTCACAAAAAGTCTTTGCTGTATCTCTGTTAATATTGGTCCAATTAGGATTTTTTATAGCAATTTAATGAACAACCATAATGGTTTCTATGGAGACCCGTCTAAAGACATTTAATAACATGGTTATGCTTTTACTTTCTTGTTAAATAACTGTCCAATTTCGATGATAATTTTTGGATTTGTGGGGAATTCAATTATCTCAAAAATAATGTATATATTTAATATGTTTATTTTTTTAGGGGGGGAGAGAGGAAGAATTTAAATTATTTTTTGGTGGATTGCAGAAGTTCATTATAGAAACTGATAAACCAATAAGTGTAATAGTTGCTATAGTTCTGGTTTATTTCTCATCAAATGTCACATATAAAATCGACCAAATAAATATACAATAGTAAAAATCTTTTATTCTTTTAATCAATTTTACATAGTTTGTTCCGACGTTTTGGAGTATTTCCTTAACCCAAGGGTTTTCCATCAAAAACATCACATTAGCTATAAATTATCAAATGTCACATATAAAATTGACCATTTTATTATAATAATACTTGCTCTTTTTTAAAATAATATATGTAATAACATTCCTAATGTCCAAATATATTATCAGCAGAAACAATATTTTTCCGTATTCATTATTTATTTTTAAATTAAGATTTATGTCAAAAGTGGTAAATTTGAAAGCCCATTATATTGCAAACATATAATGAAATGAAAAAATACATAATGAATTTCGCAACAGGTATCATTATGGATAAATGGTTGAATTTATTAACATTTGATAAATTAATAAAACGATATAAATTAATAAATGATAAAACGATTATAAAATTTATTATCTTGGCTGTTTGGTGGAGCATTCAACAATGCTTTTATAGATGCTTTTATATCCTAAGCATGGGAGAATACACTGAAACTTCATCAGAAACTACATAAAATTAAGGAACAAATAAATGAATGTTCGTTGATAGAAGATGTTTTATAACACCGTGGGAAAAAGAAGAATTGTACATTTTATGACTCATCTTAACTATTAGCGAATACTAAACATGAATAGATTATGGCCCATAGAGAGCCGAAGACAAGACTGAGAATGGTTATTGACGAACTAGTCGACAATTTGGGAGAAGACTGTAAGAGCTTGTCGGATCCTTTGTGAGGGCGATAATAACCAACCGCCTTATTAACAAGCTATTGACTCCTAATGAGGCAGCCTGCCTTGTCGTCGCTTGCCCCCCCCCCCTTGTCCGATATTGTCAATATCTATCTCCTTTGTCAACAGTCTGTAATGGATATCTAATTGTTTATCAAACAACTTAGAAGTAATACTGAAAGACTATTTGGTTTGTACTTGTTTATATTTATTTTCCTACTCCTTCTTTCATCCAGAGTCTTTTTAATAAGCAATATGAAAACTAGTGAACTAACGTATCCATTATAATCATCAATGATCTTTACTTTAATTGCATTATTGTAATATATAGCCTTAACTACAGAAGCACTGACAGATAATTTAAAAAATCTATAATCTCGAAGTCAATATATAAATACTTGAATAAATAAATAGTTTTGATATCAGCTTATTTTTTCGTTTTTTGTCTTTAATACGTTTTTTAATTTATAACAATATTCTTTGTTTGGACTTAAATTCAAAGAATAATATTTAATGCTATTCCTAAGGGAAACTACGGCATTCTAATCAGTAGAAATTCATTAATCTAATCACCACCTGACTACGTAAATCGTTTAATATACTTTTATGAACACTAAAAGTTTGATACCCTTTATTAATACAGAAATATTGTCATAATAATGATTATAACATGTGGTTCTCACGTGATAGCTCAGTTGGTCAGGCCCAGCCTTACTAATTTGAGATTTCTGGCGGCGTTGACTTTTATTATTGAGTGGTGGTCCCACAAGATCAAAAACTTGACCCCCAACCAGGGGCAGTATAGTACTCTAATAGGAGTCGGCCGAAAAAAAAAACATGTGGTAGTCTTTCAATACCTAACAATTAAATTAGTTTTGTCTTCCTTATTTATATATTTTATTTTATCCAGTAAACTGATTGCTAAGACTGGTCGGTCAATATTTCGGGGGGGGGAGGGGGGTACATGGGGCTCGAAGCAAGATATCACGTGAGGGCCAAAAATCAGATGGATAGACTGAATCAACAAAGATGCGAAAGAGCTACAGGCGGCAAACTGGAAAGCAGTAGCCCAAAGTAGACAGGTGTGAAGAAGCCTGGTTCATGCGGCCCAAGATCTACAATGTCTGCAGAGCCAACGGAAAAAAATAAACAAAAACATTTTTTATTTTTTAATCAAAAGGCAAAGGAATTGTGATTTCTTTTCATTAAAGTAATTTACTTTCATATAAATAATTTGTTTTTTTTATTTCCCTATTTTTATAATTTGTATTTAAAATTTCTTTTTTAATTTGTATCTATTTTATTTCATATTTATTTTTTATATTAATAAATAGTACTCACTGATCATATCGAAAGAAAGGCTTAGGCTAAGAAATAATGAAATGGAAAAAAAGCTGCTTAGATTTCATTTTAAAATCAGTAAACCTTTTAGCCAATCACAAACCGAATCGAAGGCGGAGTTGAAGATACTCCCGAAGGAGCAGGACAAACACAATTAGTTCCAGGACCAGGCCTAACTTTTAATCAGAGACAACGAATCCAGTCGGAATTAAAAGTTTTTTTTGTTTTGTTTTGTCTCCTCTTTCAGCCGGCTTTCGTTTGACTCCTCTTCTCGAGTCACGGTTTTCGCTAATCACTAATCAGTGATAATTTTATAACATAGTTAATGAACCGGCAATTGAATCAAAATAATAATAAATAAGGATAAGATGATTAATGCGATCATTAGTCTTCTCACTCACCTCGCCTCCAACCATCTTCTCATTAATATATGTATAATAATAATAATAGCTTTATTAATATTCTTTACTGAACTAAAAGTCTCTCCCTCGGGAGGTAAGAGTTCTGTTTATAAAATTGTAGAATTTACAAAAATTAACTCAACTTCATCGATAAGATTATTAAAGTAGTTTAGAATAAATAATTTTCCAATTATAATTGAATAAAATATTTTCAATGTTGTATGTGAACACTCCAATACAAAAGATAGCTGACAACAGGTTCGCCATTACTTCATCCCATAGATCCCAACTCTAAGCCACAGTAACCCAACAGTCTACCACTCTATGCGCTATCTCATCTCGTCATCTTCCTCTCCACCTTTTATGTTCCCTTGGTATCCATTCTGTAGCGATCTTGGAACAACCTTTTCGTATCAAGTCTGGCCACATGACCAGCCCATCTCAATTTAGGTTCATGTGCTTCCTTTGATAGACAATTCACTTTAATTGTAGATTCGCACTGCTCAAGAAGTTCGCTGACAATTTGTTTCTCTCAGTTAATGAATTCACGAAAATAACTATGTCGACCGCAATCCTCAAATTCAATAACTTGTATCCACTTATAGTTATTCCATTTTCTTCCAAGTACAGTATATTGAACACATAATGTATTAAGCAGTTGAATAAAATTGGGGATATTTATTTATATCCAGGATAAACTATTAATTCATCATTACAAAATAATAAATATATTTTTCATACAAACAATGCAAAACAATTATTTTCTTTAATTATTTAATTTGATTAAAAAAAAAATACAATCGTTATATGGTTCAATACCAATATAATGAATATATCATAATAGCAGTTCATAGTGATATGAAAAAACGCAATTTCCATTTTTAGCTATCTTACTCATAGATATCAGTATATATATCTTTACGGTTGTTGATGTGGGGTGTGCTGACATTAAGTGCCTGTTATGTGATATAGTCAATTCCTGCCCACATTATACCTAAAATGGCCAAATTGGTTAGTTATTTACTAGAATGTGGGGGACATAGGATCTGTTTTTGGAATCGTCCAGTTTAGTGTAACCGTAAAGTACTACTACATATATATATTAGGTCTTTCAAATACTTCGGTTTCACAATAATCTCAGTAAATGATCAATGGACTAGCACATAACAAACGTAACAGGGCCTTCTTCTCTCTGTTAAGAGTACCGAAATTCCGAAAAATCTCTTGAAACTTGAAGCTATGGACATGACCCGTAACAGGTACCCTAGAAACCAAAATCGTGAGATTTGAATGGAAAATTATCCATACAATTACAGGAGCGATCTGCGATAGATCTTTAACAAAGGGAGAAGAACAAACACTGAACTCCTTGCAGAGACTGGTCAGTCAATATATCGTGATATGAAGACAAGGAAGTTAAAACGGACGGAACATGTGCCTCGAAGCAATCCATCAATACGCCTCTACATAAGAATGGATGTACCTATAGTTGGCAAAAGACCACGCAGAATACATGATGAATAGAAAGAATCAACAAGATGCGAAAGAGCTGCATGTAACAAAATGGAAACAAGTAGCCCAAGAGGGGGCAAGCGTGGATAAGGTTGGTTGGGCGGCCAAAGATCTACAAGATCTGCAGAACCAATCTAAAAAAATAAATAAATAA
>NW_027111618.1:354543-355765 GCF_000696795.3 Halyomorpha halys
TTATTTTTTCACGTTTCTTATTAAAAAAGAGATCTTAAATATATTGAAAAACATTTATATTTATACTGGAAGATTATGTATTAAAATGCTTTTGTTTTGACTGCCGTCAAAATAGCCCTGAAGAAGCCCTGCAACGTGGGGCTAGGAAGTAGTTTATTTCTACTATTTGAGTTTTTTTTTTACCGCACCCGGACCATATTCCTTTCATTTATATTTATAAGATGAATTTTAATTTACATGTATTAAAATCACCATTAATTTCTAAGATAATATTGTGGAAATTCGTTACTGAAATGTTACAAAAGGAAACAAAAAAGTAACTTACTTTACTTCTAAACTTTCTTTAAAATTAAACAGAAAATATTTGCTAAATATTCCCTTTTTATTAGCCTTTTTAAACTTTGCACAGTATTTCTTAAAAACGTGGCGACGATTGCTGACTCCTTTATTGTTGAAACTACTCCGACAAAGTTTTAAGTACTGTTCGCAGGTGCTGGTCTTTTCTAAGTTTTTATTTCAACTGTTGTAAACTCATAAATAAAAAACTACGTAGATTTAAAAAAAAAAAATCTTTAGAATATACAGCATTTGCCTTGATTAAGAAAATACACTAGCATATGCAAGAAATAAATAATTTAAGATAGTATTTTTGTATGGGTTATTGTTTCCATCATTCAGTCGGTAAATCCTTTCGTACTGGTTCTTACGGAGAAATTTATGTCGGATGAAAATGTCTGATCAACATCAGATATAACTGAATATATAAATTTAAAAATTGAGCCATAGAGTATTTTGGATTTTTAAAAAATAACTCAGAACAAACCACTCTTAAGAATAAAACACTATTAACACAGCTATAATGATAATCACACTTACATTATAACATTAATTTACGCGTTCTTTGCGCATTAATTGTGTGTTTTTAGTTTATAGTATACTTGATAAATTTTCGCTGAATCAGACTAATTTAATCAAGCTGGAATTTTAAAAAGTTCGATTTCAGCTCCTTGAAGCTGATAAAATTTGAAATAACAATATAGAGCTTTTGTTTATGGTCCCAGAATAAACAATGTTTTATTAATTTTTTTCTAAACCATATTATTTAATCAAATATTTGATTGGGAGTGCATATTAAAAATAATAAAACCAGGTCTGCTCTATAAACTTCGTCAATTCCTACCCCCAATATATTTCCTTATAATCCGCTCCTACCTCACTGATA
>NW_027111618.1:359255-375149 GCF_000696795.3 Halyomorpha halys
TTCCCATTCACTACAAAAAATTAGTATACACTACAATAATCATACCAATTTGGACATATGGAATTGAGCTCTGGGACTCCACCAAACCTTCAAATTCTTCCCGCATCCAATCGTTACAATCTAAAATCCTTGATGCTCCTTATAACGTCACAAATAAAATCATTTTCAAAGTCCTTAACATCCCATTCGTTGCAGATTTGACCCAAAACAGACATGCGTCTTTTCATTCCTAACTCTTTAACCATCCTAACCCATTAATTCTTAATCTTTCATCCTTAACAATCCCTGATAATCCTCCGAGGCGTCTGAAAAGAAGATGGCCACGGGACCTTCTAATTTAAATTAATGTTTGAAGTACCATCAATGGGTGGTTACTTCCCAAGATTTTCAAGTGTATATGAAACATACTACATATTTACCTATTGTATTATTTTGTACAGTTGTAAATTACATTAAATTTATAATTAAAAAAAAAACTATTTATTGAATGGTAACGTTTTGACCCACAATGTAGTTCTTCACCAGAGCTAAAATAAAAAGATACAAAGAAGTTAAAACCAACATTAAATAAAATAGGAGCTAACTTGAAGGCATAAAAATACTTCTATATGAATAAACGATAAACATCATTAGTTAAGAGGTAACAGAAAAATACGAAAAATTATTAACTAACATAATAGTGAGTAATGAACTGACAAAAAAACATATATATTATTCAGAATAATATATATTCTGTTTTGTTAGTTCCTTACTCATTACAATTTTAGTTGAGAATGTTCATATTTATATTTAAGCTCCTTACTATTTTATTTAAGTTTTTCATCTTTTGGTCTTATTGAAGTCTTCTTTACGTTCAACTTTACATTTTGCTTGTTTACTCTTATTTTGGCTTTATCTTCTTTGTATCTTTTTATTTTAGTCCTGACGAAGAGATATACGTGGGTTGAAATGTCTATCTCCTTCAATTTCATATATGATATCATCTATATATAATGAAGTACTCAAATATAAATATAACTTGTGAATAATTCTACTCAGACTACAACATTTTCTTTCCTCCTTCGCTATTCGTGTAATGTAATGTAGGACATGTATTGCGGTGGGACTAAATGAGACATGAAATTAAATCGGAGGGAGCGAGAGGGCTGGTCGTAGACTAAGTGACCCATTACCCGGAGGCTGTGGGGTCGCAGGAGTCTGGGTCATAAGGTCAGCAAGACCATAGCAGTCCTCAGGCCAAGGGAGAAGTTCTCAGGGTTTTGACGAAGAGGATATCCCACCTTAGTTTTAAAATTACATCCATTATTTGAATCTTAAAATATAAAAAAATCTTTCCAAATTATTTTTATTTATTTATTGCTATTTACAACTGTACATTATAATACATTTAGTAAATTTAATCTTAGTTAAAATGGAGTGTTATAATAGGCGTGTAGAGAAATCCATTGCAAGCACTCTAATGATGTTTTACATTAGCAGGTCTCATGGCCATCTTCTTTTCAGGCGCCTCGGAGGATTTTCAGAAATGGAAGAGGAAGAAAGGTTAGAAACTAATGGGTTTGGGTGGTTATGGAGTTTTTATGAATGAAATGATATCTGGTTCGGGCTAGATCGGTTACATAGGGAACATTAAGGTCTTTTTGTATGATTTTATTTGTGACAAAGTAAGGAGCATTGAGGATTTTACGAAGGACTTTGGATTGCAAGGAATTGGAGAAGAATTCGAAGGTTTAGTGGAGCCGCAAAGTTTAACTCCGTAAATCCAGATTGGCCTTATTACAGTCATGTAGATCGGACATTTGTAGTGAATTGAAAGTTTTGACCGTTTGTTCAGTAAGTGTTGTAACAGTCGAAATCTACGTGCAGTTTCCTGTCTTTTCAGTCTTGTATCAGAATTCCAGGTTAGTCGTTTGTCCAGATGTAGATCTGCTATCTTGGAGCATCTGTTCGACAGGGGTAAGATCAACATTATTAAAGAAGACTGTAGGGCAGTCTGTTGGTTAATGACGAAGGGTAAAGGTGATTTGATGGTATTTATTATTTATTTTAATCCTCCAATTATGACACCATTCTTCGAGGGCTGTGATAAGGGATTGGAGAGTTTGGGATGCAATCCAAGGGTTATTATTTACTGCAAGCACATATGTGTCAGCATACGTGGTGAGGATAGGGTTAGAGCTGGTTGTGATGTCAGCTGTATAGATTTTTCATTATTATAAACCTTAGGATTCGATTTAAATATTTGGGCTTAAGTAAATTAAAGTAGAAATCATAAAAATGTATACTAAATTATACAACATTGGTAAAATTAAAAACTAACAATATTTGAATAAAAAGTAACCAGGAACATAATTACACTAGTGTCAAGCATGTTAAGCCAATAAAACGTAAATACATAATTATTTACATAAGTGTGAAAACTGAAAAATTATATAAGTAAATTATTTATTCATATGGTTGACCGTATTTCACTCAGGAAATTGTCCGGGTTCCAGTCGAGGAAAAATTATAGAAAAATACAATTTTTTTTTTAATGAAAATAGATAATTATCTACGATCTATATTTTTTGTTCCATATTTCATTAGTAAGAATTTATTTTCTTCTTTATATTGATGATATACTATTTTTTAGCAACCTAAATCTTAAAACCCTATCGTTATTTTGAGAGAGATCATATACATTCTTACACATTAATTTTCTCTCATCTTACGATTCACCATTATTTATTTCCGTTGTCTTTCTCATAACCTGTAATCAATTTGTTATATTGATTTTATTTACTTGCCTCATAATTATATATTCACTATATCTAAGTTCTTTGTCTGATGTGACTATAAATATAATCCAGAAAGATAATATTGCCATTTTGCTAGAATTGTGGCACATCTAGCAAAAAGTTTGTGTTTAATTTTGTTTATGAGTTATTTCATATATTAATTTTTCTTTGCCATGAAATAGCTTTAGGAAACTTTGCAGGGTGACCACAGGAAAGAAAGTAACCGCTGTATACTACGGTCCATTTGTGGCATGTGCCACTATTCAAACAAAGGATCAACATACAGAATAATATTTAAAGATTCGTATTGTAGTGCAACCAGCTCATTAATGATTCTAAACAATCTCCTACAACGAGCATTCGTTAATGTACACGACCTGGATTCAAACCCTTCTAGGACAGAGAACATACCGCTAAAAATAATTAGAAGGACATTTTCGGAAAAATTGGAAAATGTTTCTTTACGTTTCCGCCCACGAAATCCCATAATTTAGGCCCAGACATGTCTTACTTTTAAAACATTACTAAAAACGAGTTAACTGCGTTAAAAAAAAAATACATGTTAGTTACATCTAGAATGACAGAAAAAGTTGCATAAACTAAAAATCGGTATGGTGTTAGTGAAAGAATATTGAGAGTAAAAAGAATTATTTGAAGACTAATGCAATATGGCATGAAAACATGTTTAATTGTCTATTGATTTACCACTTGTTTTGCTATTTATTGTATTTCCTCTTTTATTTATATGTTTTATTTTCCTCTTTTATGTTTATTTTTCTATTATATTTCAAATCAAATTTTCTAACTCATCGTTATGCAGGTAATGGCAAAGAATCTCTCAGGAAGGGAAAGGAGAAAAAATACTTGCTTAGATTGTTTTTGTTTTAATATAAACAGAATGCACTACTTCTTTATTATTTACTAAGTACATTAATTAATAATTAATACACATGTAGCCACTGGGTAAAGCGCGTGGCTGCTAACTCCAAGGATCCGTGTTCGAATCCGCCTGGGAAGAAAATTGTTTTCTGTTACACTGTAGCCCTGAGTCAACTCCTGTCGTTTCTGGAGACCTCCTGGGGTCCCAGCCTCTTAAATTGGGTACTCTTAGTCGGATAAAAATCTGGTGGTCGAGCGTGATTCTGACCAAATCACCTCCTTGCTCAACCGTTGGTTTAGTAACAGTACTTCTTTACAAAGTACTGAATCCCTGACCCTTCATGGGTTGTAGCAGTACAGATTTTAATTAATTAATAATTATTAAGTATATCAAGGATTATTATTAATGAAATAAATAATTTTTATAAACAGGTTAAATAATCAAAAAAAGGTCTTGGATAAACGGACTTTGAATCCATTGGCCGATAATGAATTTATATCAAAGCAATACGTAATTTGTTTCTGCCCAATAAACGCAGTTATCCACCCCTGCACTATCGTTATCGTATTGTAGATTATTACCTCAAAGCGAATTAGAATAGTGACTACTCAAGAGATAACCAAATGTAGAAAAGCACCTTTACCTTAAGCAAGATTGTGTAATAAAGTATAAAAAAAGAAATCAGATAAAAATTTAATTCTCATAACGGCCGTTAAGGAAGCCTTAAAAGGGGTGTTTGGGGTAAAGGAGCGCCATGTTGCGGGAAAATGGAGGTAAATGCTCATTTTCCTAAATTGAGTTTGCTCTTCATTTGGTATAACTGATAAGGTTCTCTTTTGTAGAAATACTGAAACCAGAGCACTGCTTGGGAATCGACAGGGGGACACTGCGCAATCTGCTTCCAATATTTTAACTGTAAAGAATATATTTTTTCGAAACACAATAGATTGTCAACGAAAATTCATCTGATGTTCATATGTGAAGTTTTTTATTTTAATGCATTTTCCCTGTCATCGGTCTTTAATATCAATTTGTGAGGAAATAGCTCATTTCTCGGTGAAAAAATAGTACTGGTGTTACGGCCTGGATATTCAATGTTTTTAGAGTTACATTTATAACAATCAAACAAAAAGTGTGACTATTTATATTTGAGATCTAAAAGGACTTGATATTTTATATCACTTAAAATGGCTTTTTATTTACCCAGTTTTCCGTATAACCATCTTTTAAATGGCCGTTGTCTTATAGTGGTGAAAATGTTAATATAAAGTGCATATTATATTCTGGGTTTTCTTTTTATGAAGTTTGATTATATTAATCCCTCTAAATTGTTGAGGTGAAAAAAAAAACTTTCAAATAGAATATAAACTATTCTATATTTTATTCGCACAACGTTTGGGGACAAGTATTCCATACTCATGCACCTTTGCATCCACATATTTGTCATATTTTCAATATCCATTTTGATAATTGTCCCGAAACGTTGTACAAGCAAAATATCGAATAGTTCATATTCAATTTGGAATTTTTTCTTTTTATCTCAATACTTTAGAGGGGTGCATATTTTATGATTTTTTTTTTGTACGTCCTTTATATATTTGAATACAAGACAAAACCTTAAAAAAATCAGTTTTATTTGTTTCTTGCCTTTCCAATAAAGAAAAGAGAGCCTAACAAGTCTCATCATCCTCCCTGCAAACATGAGCATTATTTAAAACTTAAAAAAAAAAATTTTCATTCCGAGCTCCATATCTTAAAAACTACCTACAACATTAGCAGTCCTAAAACAGCTATTTACCTCCAATAATTTTTGAGTTATACGTTCTTAGAAAGCAACATTCAATAAAATGTGTACTGAAAAATCAGTAGTTAGTTCATTCATTCTGGGAAATCTATATCTCAGAAATCATTATACGTATAGATTTCTATTTGCCAAAATAAATTCAAAATTGGGTCTGCTAGCACTCAAATTAAAACTAGTGTAATTTACTACAAAGCAGTTTAAACTATTTATCTATTTAGAAGCAGTAGTGTTCATGATATTTGCTAAAACAAATTGATTTCTAGTTGTTCGGACAAGATTCCGTCCGCAAATTTCATATTCATATGCAAACATAAAAACTACTACCTCTACGAAGATACGCGTCAAAAACTACTTAATAGCACAACTAGCTAAAATTGAGTGCTGTCAAACATTTGTACGTCTAATGGTTTCTGAGATATAATTTTTTATTAACTAAAAGTTTTGTCCCCAAACTTATAAATCAACATATTGTGAATTTATTCCCTAAACTACTTTATAGCAACATTTAACTAGCTTTAGTTTGAGTGCTAATAGGCATCTTTATGTCTAATGATTCCTGAAATATACACTTCCCAAAATAAATTAACTAATTACTGATTTTTCACGACATTTTTTATGGAAAGTTGTTTTTCAAAAAAGTATAACTCGGTAAGTATTAAACGTAAAAAGTTCTTTTAGTACTCATATTTTAGAAAATTTACTCTTCTTTAAGTGACGTTCTATTAGGTTTTTTAGTGTTGTAAGAAATTTTAAGGATGTAGAGCTCCGGAACGAAAATTAATTTTTTTAAACATTTTGGTGCATGTCCTGGCTCGGCACTTTTCGAATCTCGGGTTGAAACTTTAACGAACTTTACCTAATTGGTACTATTTAGTACTAAAATATCTGAATTAGAACCCCAAAATTATCGTGAGTTATTGCATGGGACATGCCAGCCCGGCACTTCTCGAATTTCGATTTAAGACCTAATCATGATTTAGTACCTAATTAGTACTATTCAGTACTAAAATGTTAGAATTAATACCCAAAAATTTGTGAATTATACTACATGTTCAATTCAGCCAGACTCGCAGTTTTCGAGTTTCGAGTAGAAACTTATACAATAATTAGTACTACAATATTAGAATTAGTACCCAAATATAACACTATATATTAATCTATACAATTATGACGTGCCACTGCCTCATTATCATATTTTTCTCCAGTCAACTAATGAATTTCGAATTGAAACTTTGACACAAATTAGTAACTAATTGGTACCAAAATTATAGAATTATTGCCCAAATAGCTAGTAAGATATTAGGTATTGTATCTTCCACAAGCATGTCTCTGACCCGCCATCTTTTTAATTTCAAATTAAAACTATAATATGAGTGTTACAGGAACTGAATTATGTGGACAAAATTATGGGTCGTTGACAAAACTGTCATAGTTCATGTTTGATTGCCAAAGTACAACCCATTCATGAATGACATTAAGATTATAAATAAAATATTTTTTATTTTTTCTTACCTCTTTGTTTCTTCTGTTATTAAGTTGTAATGATGCTCATTCCTCATCCTTCTGGTGTAATCTAATTACATATTTTTTTTGTCATTATAATTTGAATGTTTCTAATATGATTTCTACTGAGTTAAAAAAAAAAATAGTCTGTGATATCTGCCAACTTCGTGAGGTCGAGGTTGGTGTAATTTTGTTGGATATTTTATATCTCAGTTATCAAGCTAAATAAATAATTAATATTATCACTATAAATTGTTTATATTATAATTACTAGGAGGGTAACTTCTGTCCGCCTAACAGCGACCAACCTTAATTTTACAAATTAAACTACGGTTCATTTCATTGTACTTCTCATTGCTCAAATTGTAAATATTTAATTTACATGTATTCTGTTTTGTATTCAGATTTTTTTTCCCACTAATGCCAGTTGAACAGATTCGATACTTAGGACTCCATCTTGACAAGAGACTTACATCGAATCCACATACAAGACCGAAACGACACGAAACTGCTCGTAGATTTCGATTGCTATAACACCTTCTTGACAAACGCTCAAAACTTCCCATTAACTTTTTGGGGTTCTTTTTTTCTTTCTTCGTTCTTAACTTTTCCCATTTGGGGCTCTACCAATCCATCAAATTCCTCCCGCATCCCGTCCTTACAATCCATAATCCTACGTAAAACCCTTGATGCTCCTTATTACGTCAACTCATCCACAAAGACCTTAACATCCCATTCGTTGCAGATTTGGCCCAAACCAGAATGGGTCTTTTCATTCCAAACTCCTTATCCATCCTAATCCATTAGTTCTTAATCTCTCATTCTTAACAATCCCTGATAATCCTCCAAGGGGTCTGAAAAGAACATGGCCACGGGATCTTCTAATTTAAATTAATGCTTGAAGTACCACCAACGGGTGGATCCATCCCTAGATTTTCAAGTGTAAATGAAACAGTCCACAGATTTACTTATTGTATTTATTATTTATACAGTCGTAAATTACATTAAATAATTTTTTTAAAAAATAACAAAAATTATTTTTAATTTGTTTCGAAAAATGAGTCCTTCATCAGTTAAAATAAATTTTTTAAAAGCCATTTTTGTAAAATAAAATATTAAACCGCGATCATATATAAAATAAAATATTACACAGCTATCATATGTAAAATAAAATATTACACGGAGATCATATGTAAAATAAAATATTATACGGTAGTCATATGTAAAATCAAATATTACACGGTGATCATTTGTCAAATAAAATATTACACGGTGATCACTAAAAACTTGTTTATTTAATAGAGAGATTAATTACAAAACTTCAAGAGTTAAATATATCTTTCAGAAACCTCATTTTATCATTAAATGATCGACATAAAAACTTTAAAAATCTAACACGATTTAAAATTAGTTATTTTGAACGATAAAGGAGATCAAGTCTAACTTAAAAGTTAAAAAGTTGAGATCATTACATTCATTATAAAACAAATTTCCTTCAATGCTTGGATATACTGTGTAACCTTCCTTATATCACGAGCAAAAGTGGTGGAAAAGACTATACATTATTAATGTAGGTGTTATGGAGTTTCAAATGGGTATATCTTGCTTGACTAAAATTGGCATGTGATATTAGAATGAGCAAAGACGTCAGTGGCCCGCCTTCATCAAATAATGATCGATTGTTAAAGTTCAACTCTAACAAAGCTGTAATTCAATGCCGAGGCAAATTACAGAGATTGTGGACTTTACAAAATCATTTCACAGGCTGTCTGAAGTTACGATCATGATTAAAGAATAAGGACCATCACGGAAAATGTAAATATTGTTACGTAAAAAAGTCGAATAGTTTTTTTTTTGTTTTTTTTTATATTAAACGTCAAGACGAATTCATATTCAGATTATATTTTAAACAATTTCAGAACTTGTTTAAGAAATGAAGAATCCCTAGTACGTCCTCTTGATTTTGAAGAAACTTTTGAGGTGAATATTGACTGGTGTTTGGCCAAAAAATCTGGGGAAATGTACAGTATATGTGAAACGCACTCTATTTCATACATCCGAGTCCGATGAAGAAAAAAAAATGATATAAGAACCAATTCCATAAGTTCCATAATGTAAAGTAAAAAAATAAGATATCAAAATATTCAAGTATCTAGTACTAATATTTAGTAGTAGTAATATTTTGATAGCAATACTAATAATATTAAAAACATCTTAGAATTAGTTATTGATTGGTCGTTTTCTAGATTTATTATAAATTAATTTTTGAAAGCAAAGCCACAAGCTTGGTGACTGGTCAGCACATGATATCAATATCGACGGTATTTGATTCTGATTTTATTGATAAAATTATAAAAACATATACTTTTCTGCGTATTATTAATTGTTATGTTACAATTTTATTAATTTTTCGTTAGCACTACTTTTTTCTTAATAATAATCATTATTACAACTTCGTTATTTTCTGAAGTAATGTTACTAATTATTTTTTAACGTTATATCACATTAAAATTAAAAACCGCGATTAATTGTTTTTTTCATTTTGAGACAGATTTCTATTTTTTTCTAATTCTGTAAATATTAATATAAATTGCAAAATTAGTTGTGCAAATAGTAATGGAAATAACTAATGATTTATTTTAAAATATTTGTTTGAAATTTTTGTATAATTTTAAAAATAGATATTTGCAATATTTTTTAATAGAAAAATGAATTTGATTACGAATAAACTGTCAGAAACTTTCAAATGATAAAGTTACCCTAATAACAAATATACCCTTTTGAACTATTTTTAATTGAAAACAGCAAAATTATAATTAATTATTTCCATCTATCATTATAAAAATGAACGAATAAATAAAATTATATATTATATTCATAGTTCAGAAAGCCAAACCGTGTCAATATAACCGCAGAAATTCAAGTCTCATATGAAATAGAATAAATTCTTATTAAAATAGTTTATCAATTAATTATAAATGATTCGAAAACTACAAATTTCATTTTGAAAACACTATTTGATAAATTTAGTTGCTATCAGATATAATAGAAACATCTCTCGATCCAGTATGACACTTTGCAAACTACTCACAGTGTGTAAGTGCTGTTATGGCAAGTGCTCTAGAACCCTCTTCTATACGCTTTCTGTCAAGTTCCAAGAAGTTATTGTCAAGAAAACGTTTTTATTATATATAGACTTACATTTATAGGGTGTGGTATTAAAGTATTCAAGCAGTTACAGATTAGTATCATTTCCTTTCATTCCATTTTTTTCATGATACTGTTTTATTTTATGTAGAATGGCATTTTTCTAATCCTCATAGACCAAATATAGGTGAACCTCTTTTATTTTTTGTCTGACATAGCAATCACATAAGCGCTGTGTAAAACAGTACTTAAAACTTATGATTAAATATATACAAAATGAATTCTTACGGTGATGTTAACATTAAAACGGGTGTGACTGAAATGACCAACACAATCTTCTGTCTTTTTGGTATAGAAACAAGAATTGCAATTATAAATTTTTTTTTTCGTAAATGTTGGTACTTTTTAAATGGAAAATTTATCAACGGGTATTCCGCAATTAATGTCAATGAAGAAAAGGCATCTGTTCATTTATAAATTTTTAAAAAAAAGTGAATATATTTAAGTAATTAAAAACATATGAACAATGGAAAAATATTCTTCTGTCGAAACCTGTATGCAATCTTAACTAAGACATATAAATAACGAAAACTTTTTTAAAAAATAAGTTATATGCTTTAAAACAATGCTTTTAACAAGTCAGTATTTAGAACAATTTGACATTTATGTTTTAAGAAACAAAACAATAATATCAAACTTGTAACAAACTATGACATTAATTCCTAACATGTAAACCAACTGAGCTCTTCCCAGTGTATCCCGTCGTACATAGTTGCTAAGGACTCTCCAATTAGAGCCTTTTAATAAACTGAATAATTGTTCTGAATAGCAGGTCCACTGTCCAAAATAATTTATTCTAATTTCACTTTCAGTTACATACCGAACAGTTATCGATACCATCCACGATTTTACACTAAAATTGATCAATTCCTCTCTATACCAGAATAATCGACTGCATCGATACCAAATAAAAATTAATTGGTCTTATTATGAGGTATAACAATTTTTTTCAAACATCATTCATTTGTTCAACATTGCCTTTGGTTGATATATTACATTATTATACATCTTATTATTCTTATTATTTATATTATTATCTTATTATTTAGAATAGAAGAAATTATTATCCTGGCATTTCTCTTGAGATAAATCAACCTTACGATAAGGTTTGGCATAAAGGATTGCTCTCGTCTGTCTGCCAGATATGAAAGTATTATTAAGTAACATATAATAATAAAATAATTTGGTGTAAATAGAGTTTATTTCCACCAAATTACTTTATTAATATATATTACTTAATAATACTTTCATATCTGGCAGTCAGACGTAATGCAGTAAAATAAGTATTCAACTCTCTGACATTTGCCAGATTAAAGCAGGAGTATGTTAGGACAGTTTCCTGAGGCGAATATTATTCAATATGCATATGTCAGAACAGCACAGCACAATGGGACTTCATTGGCTACTTTTACTGTCAATATAACAGTCCTAGGTTTTGATCAAAATCCTTTACAAGCAATCTTCACTCGTCAAAACCAGACTCGATGAGATTTCTGATTGAGCTACAAAATGGAGGATTGAAATAAATGAGACAGAGTATATAGTTTTGCACACTGTATCCATAGCCTTCTTACCCACCGATTTATTTTGAAAATATTGCGATTTACATACATGAAGAAATTAGACCTTAAGTTAAAATACTGACTTGGAGAACTCGCATTTGGCTAAAACAAAAAGAACTGAATAGACTATACAGTCTTCGATCTTGGTTAATTAACTGTCGCTAACCAGCAAACTAACTGTGTATACAATTTTACTAAAACAATTTTAGACATACAGGATAGAACTGTGGGATTCGGCAAAGTCCTCTAACATCCGTAAAATTCAATCGAAAGTACTACGTAAAATAGTGGACGCACAATTTACGTATTTGTGACTTTTGACATTATCGTTAAGACATAACAACGAATTCAGCTATTGGTACAGAATATTTCAATAACTTCCTCGAGAGACTTACTTAACACATAAACCTACTGAAAGAAACATTACAATGTCATAAGAACCTTTAAAGCCCAGCCCGAGGTGGTGGCCAATTAATAGAGTACTTGCACTCCTGCGATGAGACCCTGCCTGAGCCAATTAATTTGCTTATTGCAAAGCAATTTGCTGATAGTAAATTGCAATTATTGTTTAACTTTATCTTGTAGTTAATGAATCAAAAATAATTTTTTTTTCTATTTGATTACTTTGTTATATATTTTGTTTATTTTTTATCTGATATAGAGCAATGTTGAATAAAATATGATTTTTTCCTGTATGTCTCTTAGATTTTAATAAATCATTCAATTGATATAAATTAATTTTAAACAATAAATTACTTTCAAATAAAGACAATTAAAAATAACAATACTACAAACACGTTTAGAAAATAAAAATTAAACATATAAAAAACTTTAATAAAAAGAAAATAAATTAATGAATATTTATTAGCGTAACTTAATAATAATTCCTGTAGGTAGCAAAGTATAAAAATCCGTCATTAATGCATCATAAAAAATGTATAAAAATATATAGAAACTGAAACATATTTATTTACAAACCATGTACAACCTTGTCTCATAGGTTCTCCTGTGACAACTCTATCCGAGTGCTTTTCTAGATGAGTATCTAGACCAGATTGTGTCCACTTATCTTACACACACGGGGTATTTATGCTATGTCTAAAGAAAAGGGGTGGGATATAATATATTGTTGGAAGAGGTTGAACTTACTCGTAAGGTTTGAAGCTTCTGACTCTGTTTCTATGAAATGGGAATAAATAGGACCAAAAACATTGATACATTCTGAGAGTATATATTAAATAAGTAAAGTACTAAGGTGGTTGTAAAATAGGATTGTGTAACTAACGAAGACCCCTCTGAACACCTTTAAGTAACCATTTCTCAGCTACAAAGTGACGAACAGTGTATAACCTTTTTAATATATCATGAATATTCTTTCTAAAAAGGCATGACGTGTGGCAACGTGCACATTTTACAAAAGGAACTTACAATAGATTCGTCCTGTCCCTCCTAAATGCTTAATTTTTGTAATGTAATGTTTTGAATATTTTATTTATACATTTATATTATTAAAATAATGAATTCATGATGCCACAAGCTATAATACGATAACTTCCAAAAATCGGAGCCAATTTTCCAATAGTTTAGCAACTCATAACATAGACACAAATTACCTCAGGATGATCACCAATTTTTATTAAATTTGTGTACTATTAATCTATTTGTAGAGTACAACGAAATGTTCCGAAAACGATGCGTTAATTCTTTTCTTTTCAAATAGTATAGAATCATATTATTCTTTTGTTTATTCGGACTAATGAAGTTTTACAATTTAATATAATTTTCTTTTGTATCAATCCTTTCTTAACAGACATCTCTTTATTACGAATAAAATAATTTTCATACAAGTTTTGAACAATCTTAGGTTACGGCGCATAGGTTATACACTTCAGCATTTCTTAAAAACATAGCAAAAGTGCAGCAATAGGAGCAGAAGGCGGTGTTTTACTTGAGTAGAATTGAAATTGTGGTGTGGAAATTCAAAAAGTAAATAAATTCGTGTTTAAAAATATTCATTCAATTTAGGAATTTGTTCCTTTCCATGCTTAAACCGTCAGAGCGTTCACTATTTAATCTAATTTTACGTTTAAAGTTTGATTAAATCTTCATAAGGAGATTAATTCGAAAATTATGCATATTCTTGGGTTTTCTGTAATATTTCTAAACTCGAATTTATCACATTTTGTATTCCTACGTCTCAAATTCAGAATTCATTATATTACTACTTTTTAAAAAAATTTACACACCTGTATAACAAGATTAGTAACGAATAGATGATAAAGTCCTATATTTAATGAAATCAAATAGTACAGTAATTCGAAGTATAATAAAGTAATTCAACATAAACAAAACTATGCAAAATTTCAACAGAATGTCTCACAAAATCTAATGAAATAATGCTTAAAATAATCTTTATTCTATTATTCTTTTCTTTTTTTATTTCTGAATCCGGACCTGATATGATCAGGTTCCCTACCGTAAATTTAAAAATGAAAAAGAATTCAACATTACCTCGTTAAATTTACCTTAATTACTTGATTTTTGTCGAGACGGGATTACATTCGTCCTACAAGTACCTATGTGTTCATTAACAGTCAGCTTGCGTGAGTCGGTGGGTAAAGTTTTGTAATTAACGTACCATGGTGCTTAGTCTTAATGTCTTTAATTGAAAGTTTGCTGTCGGTTTATTTGGGCCTGCCCTAACAGTTGTAAAATTTGTAATATCTCAAGTAATTTTCTTTCTAGAAATATGTTTAGGGTTTGTCCCACGGACAACAAAATTTGATTTACTGTTTTCAACGATGCTTTTAGAGAAGCATAATTTACACCAATTATGTAAATATTAAAGTTATGTAATTTTGTTTGTTTATTTGTAAATATAAAATATCTTTTTATATATTTTTTAAATTGTTGAGATGAAAAAACTTCCAAATAGAATACAACCTATTTTACAGTTTACTTGTACGTTTCGGGACAATTATCCCATACTCACCTTTACAATCCTAAAATTAAATTATTCTTAACAACAATTTCTATCTATCTCACATGTGTATATTTAAAATTCTTATAATCATATTTGTCATATTCTCAATTAACATATTGAAATCATGTCATCTATATAATCATAGTTTAAAATTGTTTTACACCTACATTATTTAAATTATTGTCATTCACTATGGCACATTCATCTATCTCTGTAGCACAAACTAACTCTCTATATTTGACATTACCTCTTTGGACCATATCAACATGTCCAATATATTGTTTTATTACCCCCTATTGATATGTACAATTTAAGTTAAAAATTATAATCTTTTATGATTGGACCATTTTTTTCTCACATATTTTCCTGATTTTTTATATTTATATAGCTAATTTATTCATTATATCGGCATAATGTGTATTTAAATGTTTTGTCTCTGTTTTATAGTACTCCGTGTCTTTATGATTTTTTGGTAATATGAATTGCTTCCAGAAACCTTCTGCTTTTAGTTTTTTGTGTCATGTCTAATATTGAATAATATTGAATTTTGAAGTTAAAGCTATGGTTTAACGTTATGCTGTGGTAGCCAGTGCAATGCAATTGTTATTTTTGACATTTTTACTGTTTGTGATATGTTGCTTGATTCTGGTTTCCAGTTTTTTGGATGTTTATACAATATATATTTTTTAACAATTTTCACAGTCTAGCTTATATACAAGCATTTAACTTTTCTTTCTTATATATTTTGTCTTTCATGTTAGACATTTGGCGTAGCAACTTATTGTTATTATACAAGTCATTTCTAATATTTTTATGATCATATTCTATTAACTCTTTTTTTTATTTTATCGGTTAGGCCTGGTATGTATTGTAGTTTATTTGTTTTATTTTTATCATTATTCGGTATTTTGCCTTTTCCTTTTTTACCTATATAAATAATTAGAACCTTTTTGTTTTCTTCTTTATAAAATTCATTATTTTTTTCTGATATGATGTATGTAGTTAAAAAAAAAAAATGTATTATTATCTTTTAAGAAGTTTGTTTGTTTGTTTAGTGGCGCCAAACTTCATTGGTCATTAACCCCATTTATATTTTATTTAATTTTGCTAATATTCGTTAAATTTTATTTATTTTTTAATTTGATTATTTATTATTTTATTTATTTATTTTATTATTA
>NW_027111618.1:375694-377670 GCF_000696795.3 Halyomorpha halys
TAAACTTCCTTCAAAGAAAATCCAGAATAAAATATCTATTAATTATGAATAAGTCAACCATTAACATAGCCATAAAAGTTTGATGATAATCAATATTTATATTATGTACTCGACCAGCACAAGGTTTCCCTGTATTCCCTCTCTTGAGTTTAAACAGAAAATCCTGATTAAAATGAATAAATAAAAACTTGAACTAATACATAGTATTTATATTCACATGTTTCTGACTTCCGAGTTTAACATTATTCTGTTCAATAATTATTAGATGTTATAATCAAATTTTTGTTTCTCAAAAACATAAATTGATATTTAAAAATTCATTTTCCTACGATCTTTTTAGTATTTTACTTAAGATATTAAGTAAATCCCGGGTCCTTGC
This sequence comes from Halyomorpha halys, assembly GCF_000696795.3. Taxonomy (NCBI): domain Eukaryota; kingdom Metazoa; phylum Arthropoda; class Insecta; order Hemiptera; family Pentatomidae; genus Halyomorpha; species Halyomorpha halys. The sequence continues at coordinate 376,074 of NW_027111618.1, forward strand.
TAATGAATCTTAACCTGAAAATTCCTGAATATAGTTTAAGAGGTTTATACCTGGTTTTGGGTAATAGGAATATATATGTGTAAGCCGAAATGCATTTATTTTATTACAGATAGTTTTACCGACCCCTTTTGACCTTTTCACGCTAAATGAAACATGAAACTTACAAAAAAATTGACGTGATAAATTTTCTATTACTTGTTTTGATTTCAAGAAGTTAAAATCAATGAGAAAAAAACATTCATTTTATTCACAGTGTTAATGATATTAAAGTAGTGACCTTTTTAAAAATATTTTAATTCAACAATTTTTTTAAAAAATGACTTTTAGTGATTAAAAAGATAGAGATTAATTTTATTTAATTCAGGAAACTTTAAGACTTATATATTTAGCTGGACCAACCCAAGCAGATTTTAGTTCAGCCCTGTGCAATCTATCTGGAATGTTCTGGGAGGTTTGCAGTTTTCGAGTTGTGAACATGTTTCCATGGTAAAATTCTCTAATTAATTTATAAAAAAAAAAAACATGACTACAATCTGTTATACATAATATATTTGGTGATTATTGATCCATTCAGAAGATTTTTTTTCTTAGTGAATTTAATTATATTTTACATTATTACATGATTATTTACATAGTTATCCCCTAGGAATCCAACCAATTTAAACCAAGGCAGGAGGGTTGTGTTTTTTTTTTTCGCCTGGAAATAGAAGTCAACCCGCCCAGGCCGTACCCGCACCGCAGCAAGCTCAAGGCTGCCTACGGGACTCAACTCACTCGGCGACGAAGGTCTGCTCCAAATGGGATCTAGCAAAGAACAGTGGAAGCATTCTAGCTGAAGTCAAAAATGGATAATGGCTCCCCTGATAATATAATACGTACGGGTTAGATAAAGAATAATAATAATAATAATAAATAACACGTTATGATTTCAAAGAGAAGTCTTAATACTATATTTTCGGTCCCAAAATGTCATTGTATTAATAAATAAACAAAACAGAGGCTAAATAAGTTATTTAACAAAGGAAATAATACCTATTTTAAAAAACATAAAAAATAAAATAATTAGACAACTGATCGAAAATATTTATGCCATATTAACTTTAGTAAAAATAGCTGCCATGCAATGCCTAGTGTTGGGCTACCCTATAAAAGATTTTTTTTTTATTTTGTATGTACGCATATTTTTTTATATACACATACGTATATATAAATACAAATAATCAATATTATATATTCTCATGTATATTTACGTATATATTTACCTATGTGCATACACATAATAAACATTGTTTATTTGCAGTATTTATTAACTATGTATTGTTACATTGGATAGTGTGAGTGTATATAACGCATGTATTAAGGCTTAATCATATACAGTGCCAGACACCAAAGCCGCTTAGACAATTCGTCAGGAAGAATAATATTCAGGGTGTTTGGTTGCTACTGAGCCCTCAGTGGTACATCGTCAGCAATTACAACTTTCAGGGAAGACGAAACACCCTGCGAAGTCTGAGACATTGAGTTGAAGACTCTATCACATAAACGTTTCTGTTATTTTAATTATGTTTAATTTCCTTCCTTTTTGTATCGGTGAAAT
>NW_027111618.1:377841-380522 GCF_000696795.3 Halyomorpha halys
TTTTAAATTTTATTTTATTTTTTTTTTTTTTAACTTTTTGTTTCATTTTAATTTAGTTGTATAACATGGAGAAGAATCCTTTTTCTTTTAATCAAGCTGCTTTTTGGAGCTTGTTTGTTAACAATTAACCTTTAAGTAAAAGTTTATTTATTGGTATATATATTTTTATTTATTTAATACTGGCCGGCGGTTTTGGCAGGGTTTTTTTTAACCACCACTGCTGCCACATCTAGTTCTTTGTAAAGCTCTTTTATTTTCCTGTGGAAAAGTGCTAGAGATTTAAACGTTTTATTAATGGTCACGTAAACATATTAAATCAGGGGAAGTTCCCTCCCCCAACTCCTCGAAAATTCTTTTTAATATTGAATTTCGGCATCGTTTAACTAATGATCAAAGTGGAGGAAGAATCTTAGGAACCATTCATTAACTGTAATTACCGAACGGTCTTTGTAATTAGGGTTGTTTTCCAGCCCTCTAAAGTGGAAATTACCTAAAAGCCTGGTTTAGAGTTTTTAATTTTCGAAAACTATGAAATATCCCCCCCTTACTCAATATTTTAAGAGATTAAATTATTTTTCTGGTCGAACGACGATACCCCCTTTTTCCGTCTTCTCTAAGCCCCCCCCCCCTCCACAAAGTCGTTAGAATCCACAAATCTTTACTTTCTTTTATTCAGGAAATGGGGGTATTTACGTCGATCCCTTCTCAGCTTCAATAGATTAGGAAACGGTTTGGAGAAAATAAAGGGGGGGATTCTTTTGGGTTTTGGCAGTTCGACTTGTTTTTGTCCAAATCAATGAAACATTATCCTGGTAGCATAAATTTCTCGATATCTTATTATATCGCACCTAAACCTTCCTATTGTGTCAGGTCACCTATTATGAAAAGCCTTGATTTCATTACTTATGCCTTTCTTTTTAAAATCGCATATCCCTTCTCATATAGTTATATTTGTAGTCCATGTCTATATCCATTTCGTACTCAGTGATTGAATTTACATACATAAGTAATTCTAGTAACTTTAAGATTTATCTAGTGAATAAAAGGACGAAAAATAAACCACTATTTGGTCATAAGATAATGCCCATTAATAAAACGTAATATCTTGTACATCAGAAAAATCGACAATGAAATTTCAGTACTTTAAAAATAATTAAAAACTCTTAAAATATCTCAACTCAACCTTGTTTTTTTAGGATGTTTATATATTTTTCTGGAAATTTTGCGGGATGATCTAGAACCAAGAATTAATTGTTTTTTCTCGGACCTCCAATGAAATTTACTTCAACAAAATACGGACATACAACTCGTAATTACATTATTATCGAACCCCAAACTAAGACTGTTCTATTTAAATGGAAGATTCTAAACTATAGGCATATGGATAATTACTAACGCCAGCGTCGCAAGTGGCCGAGATTAAAAAAAGATGACACTCGCTAGCGATTTGTGACCAGAGGCAGGGGAGAAAGAGCCAACTTGGAAAAGCTGCATATTTTCTTCGTTCTAATTAGGTGGAAAACCATGAGTGAGTAGAGATATTTTCGAAGTACCCTCCGGCAGCCGAGGAGAGGGTATATAGAGGGATATGGAGGAGAAGAAGAAACAAGCATGAGTAAGTCACCTTCCTTCTATATGATTCACACCATCACCATCCATCATCCTAATCAAAATTAGTCGACCCAACTTACCCATACATTTTTTGTTTCGGCCACCATCATACCCTGTAGTTACGGTAGATTTAGCATTTAACATTTAATATTCTCTCTTGTTTAACCACCATAGATTGTAAATAAACTCTATTTCTGTTACTTTACGCCTTATTTTCATAACAACTCCACTAATACAACTCCACTCATAACTTAAGTCCACTAACAATATCCAACCAGCCAATCAAAAGTAATGTAACGCCTGGTCTTAGATTGAAGTCGCACCTCATACAAAGATGCATACAGCTACTTGAAATATTCTTAAGAAGCAGTAAGAACCTCTAACAGCATTTTACTCGAACCCCCTCTCCACAGACTACATTACGAAACCAGATCTGAATAGCCAAAAAAAATTGTTAAACTTATTTTACACAAATAACGCTCTGCGATATCTGTTAGATAAGTAAAGAAGGACCTTGAATTACAATATTCCGAAAGAAAAAAAAAATTTTTATTCGAAACAATTTTATAAACAACAATCTTGGTAACCTCAGATCTAATGATATCAGTAAATAAAATAAAAAACACAATTAGGTATTTAAACTATAGATTAACTTTTAAGATTGATGTAGTCTAAATGTTATGTTTGAAGATGTTACGCAAACATGTATTAGTAAATGAAAATACATAATTTACTATATCATTTTTTATATAATAATAATACTATTTTTTTTTTTTTTTTAGAAAGTTTTTTGTTATCTCTTACTTTATGTTTTTATATTATATTGTTAATACTTAAACCCCTTGCATTTTTGGATACTTCAATGTGGTTCTTTTTATTATTTATATTTTGAAATTATTATTTTAATTCAAGAAAAGAAACTATATGTAACAGGTGCCTTTCTCGACGTACAACAAGCATTCGATAGAGTTTGGCATACAGGACTACTTTATAAACTGAAAAGAGTTCTTCCCAGCACCTACTATCTAATCCTAAAGTCTTATTTAGAAGAGAGATACTTCCGGATTCGA
>NW_027111618.1:381450-382224 GCF_000696795.3 Halyomorpha halys
AAAAAAAATTTATGAATAATTATTTGTGTTGTATTCAGATTTTTTAGGTCATAAAAACTATATTATTTTTTCGTTTCGACAGTTACTCGAATGGTCATTCCCTCAAAATGGCATGATTTATGTCCCTAATATTTTTATTGAGTTGTAATAAAAGATTAAATTGTAATAAAAAATCTCTCGTTTCTAAGCATTCAGTGGGGGTAACAAATTATCTACCGAATATGACTTTACATCACACTTTTTATGTGAAATATTATTGTTACTTTGTCAAATTCTCTAATCCTTGGTACGTCCCGAGTACTAATTTAATTTTATTATATTTTGCAAGGTTTCAAACAATGGAAAGTCGTTTTTACCACAAAACGTTGCCCTTATAAAAATTTTGAGCAAAGGTATACTCCTAAAAGTATGTTTTATCCTAGTACCCAGGACAAAACGGTTTTGAATATTCCGTCAATTCAACGGACGCAAGAAGGAAATTCTTACAATTCTTGACACTACTGAACCTAGGTTAGTATTTTTCAATTTGTAATTTTCTTCCAGTACAAATAGTGTGAAGAGGAATCTTCAATTGCAGTACAATTCTTATTAAATCTCCACTTCTCTGGCATGATTTTCTAGTATAATTTATAATTCCAATAATTATTAATTAAATAAATTATAATTATTTTATGATTTCGTACTTTATTAATTTTTTTTTATTTCATTCTTTGACTAATTAGCATTTATAAGTATGAAAAAAAGTCGATTTTTATATGTTATCCCAACATTTTA
>NW_027111618.1:382544-390521 GCF_000696795.3 Halyomorpha halys
AATAATATTATATAATATTAGTGGATAATATTGATCTTTAATAAGACTTAATTTACTAAACCCTAGTTCACCAGGATCTACAGTAAATTTTGATTTTTAAAATGTGCAATTGATGCATCAATTTAATTGTATGCCCACTTTGGGAATGTTTACAGGCATGCCTAATATATTAAGAGATGAGACTAAAAATCGTAAATAAATTGTACTCAAAATTCTACTACTTTGTTAGAATGACCTTAAAATTCCAGAACATATAAATCTCTGATTCTGTCAGAATTTTCTATCAAAACTTTATTATAATATTATCAGCTATACAAGTTAAATTTTTATTGGATATGTTAATAGGTAACACCTATTTGACTTAATTTGATTTAAATATTTAATTTTTTAAAACCCATTTTAGTTTTTAGAAACGTATAAAATATAAAATAACAGAAATTTCTAAATTAAAATAAAGAAACTATTTCTTAGTCTCATTTTATTTTTAGGTTCATTAGATTCATTCATTTTTTTTTAAGTTATAAATTAAACATTACTGATCAAAGCTTTAAAATAAATATTGGCTTAAACTAATAATTTATTGTAAATATCCAAATATTTTTCCTCGTATTGTTTATTATCTTTTGTTAAGTAGTCTATTGTTTCTTTTTTCTAGCGCTTATATACAGGATACATACCGGATGGTACACAATCGTTCAGTTAACTTAAAGTTTTCATGTGAATATTGAAATATTTATATTAAAACAAATAGATGTATTGAATATAAATAAGTATAATAATAATTAAAAAATGTTTGTACGATAAAAGAACAAAGCACTATCGATCGCAAGTGAATGGATACAGAGGCTGTAGTCGCTAACTTTTGCTTTCATCTAACGTTGTCCGTTACCGGTTCAGCCCGAATCTGAAACTAGGGCAAATCGAGTCTAACATAACAAAATATTTTTTATATTATTGAACTCAGAATCATGAAGGATCGTTCCGAAACTGAATTAAATGTTTTATAAATGGTTTGCGAGCTTCCGAGAATATTTTAATTAAATTATGTTTCTTTGATAGTGGAATACTAAAACAAAATATCCCATATTTTTGGGATCATTAATAAACCATTATTTATACATTTTTTTAAAAATGTTTATACAGTTTTTGAGGGAAAACACTAAACTCGCAAGTCGGACATCTAACAAATTCTGAAATTAAATCTACTTACATATTACTATTTTTTAACAATTTCTTTTTGTTCATATTAAATACAAGGATAATTCTGTTTAACTCTTCATATACATTCAATCATCTTTTTTTAATTAAAATTAACTTGAACTTCACGATTAATGAATTTAAAAATTATTTATTGTTCAACTATTGATATAAAATTATAAATGATCAATGTAGAGCCGTTGAAAGTTGAAATTTGGTTAACATCATTATTGAATTAATTTTAGTGTTAATTTTTTTCATTATCCACATATAGTTCTCAGTAAAATATTATCTTTGCATTAGTCGGTTTGAATTTTTAAAAAATGGATATGATCAAGAAACAGGTTTTCTGCATTTCTCACATTATATATTTCTTCTTTTTCTTCTTGTAATTGAATGCTACACGTTATTTCAATTTACAACTGTTCTATGGTTCTGGACTGTAATCAAGAGGTAAATTGAAAGCATATAATTTGTGTAAACCCGATATTGAATACATCTAAGAGTGAAATAAATCTCATACATAATATGTAATATCTAATAATATTTATTATGTAATCATCATTTTTAAAGTAAAATTATCATGTAAAACATTATAAAATTTAATCATTTAATATTATTTAAACAATTTATTTTTTATTATTTATTTCTCAATCAGTTAAGCACGAGGATATAGGATCAAGAATTTCACTATATATCAGTACCTCTATGCTGAATTGTTAATTAGATTGGTTCGACTTTAGATAGCTTACGATAGCGACTTACCTTCACTGTAGCATAGGCCAGCCCCGCGACTCGGCAACGACTGACCTGCGCCCTCCAACGATCCATATGCCCCCTCTACTCCTGGGGGCGTTAACCAATCCTTCAGCAGGATATCTTTGAGGATGTCAGGATGTACAGGACATCCTATCTTAATGTCACGAGTGCCCACTCATTTACAACTTGTTGACGCTATGATGCTCTGTAAGGGAAAGGATTAAATTCTCCCGTAGTGATAGTGGCCTGGAAGTATATTATCTGTCAAGGTATTTTACTTCATGACGACGGATTCAACGTAGAAGTTGTATTTTTCCGATTACCTTGAATCAGGGTAAGATTGTCTCTTTGCTAAAAAGAATATATGGCATTTTTCCAATAAACTTTAATTCAAAGTCAATACTAATCTTGAAGACATTGGTCCCGATACATTTTGTAAATATGCTGCTGGAGTTTCAGCATTGCCAGCTTGTGAGCATATTATAGGGTTCTCACTCACATCCTCAAGCAAAGAAGTGCTGGCATCTCCTAAAGCCATGCATTGCCTTCCACATGAGAATGGCAAAGCTTGTTTCAGTTTCCTGTATACATATAAGTAATGTATATAGACGTGAATGTGTGTCAAGATGGGAATATTTTATTTTAATTTCCCATACCTAGTATTTATATTATTTTTCTATTATGTAGTTAGTATTATTGTAATGTTTTATTTTTTTTACAGTTGTAATATTTATTTTTTATTATCGTTTTTTATTTAAATAATTTCCATATTTATTCCTGTTTATAATTAATATTATAAACGTATGAAATAAAAATAAGAAAGAACACTAATAGCTCTAATTGTCATTGTTATTGTCCTTAATTGTGGCATCTTGTATTATCATTATTCAATAAAAATATGAAAATTCGAAACTTATGCTGTCCCTGAGTGTTCTTGTCTTCTACAAATGTATTTTTATTAGCTTTCAGGTACACTATAATAACTGTAATGTCTTACTCTCTTTATCTACTTACGTTTTCGCAGTATTTTTTAAAGGTTTACGAAATACTGATCATTTATACATCGTTATTATAATCTAGGGCTTAATCTGGTATTAAAAAAAAATTGTACTCTTACCTATAATTCCTCAAAAACGAAATATGAGGTTATTGTAAAAGCAAGCAAGGAGAAGTAAGCAAGGTGTGCTAAAAACCTTTAAAACGTGTACTACTTACAATCTAAACAGTATGGATTAATAAAAGAAACTATATAAATCGAAATATAGTCTGAAACAAGAGAGTGAATGCCGATTTCTTTGGGCTTATTTCGCGGATTTGTAAGTCCCATTTATACCAATCCTCGATCTATAGAGGCCTGAAGATGTCAAATTCAATATTTAAAAATTATTAACTCAAACTTAATCTTTTCCAAACTGTTTTATTTTTAGACTCAACCTTTTGCAATTCAGATTAATCCCTTGTTCAATCCAAATTCAACCTTTTACTGAAGTTAATAGGATTAGATATTTGCTGTATTCTATTCTTAACTATGTTAAAGAACTAATATTGCCCCTTTGTATCTTTTTTGCGAAGTTCCCCTCTGACATTGTAGATTGTCCAAAAGATTGACACCATGAATCGATTCTTGGGTGCCATTATATCCTACGCTAATAATAAATACATCACAATTTAATTAAATTTCTTGTGCTGGATAAAATTAGTACATTCTAGTATCTCATAGGAGGCGTTTAGGAGTGTAAAAATAAGAAAAACCTATGTCATATCTAACTAAGAACATGGTTCTGTCTAAAAGTGGTTTTAGGGAACAAGGAACTGTAAATCGTAAAGGTTCAAATCTGGAAATTGTTGATGTATATAAATTACATGGAATCAAAATTATAAATGATGGGAGGTTCAATTCCAAGATAAATCAGCGCATAATGAAATCAACAAATGTGTAACTCCAACTCCGTAAGGCCATAATCGGCAAATGAGAAATTTTAGATGAAATCTTAGATGACTGTCTACAAACAAGTCTTTATACCTTCTTAGTATTACAAAAAATTAAAAGCCGTACATAAGCCGCAAAAATTCTTCCGAAAAGCGAAGAATAAGTGGGAGGACCTCATATTGGATCTGGCCTGGAACAGAGGAATCACTCGAGGTGAATTCAACGGATAGAGAAGAGAACAACACCATCTCCTATTACACACCAAGTATAATGTGTATACAATTAAGTGTACAGCACATGTGACCTTAAAAAAAATCTTTATTTTCACGGTCTTTATTTTTTTTAAATAATTAAGATTAGACGACATCTTGGTATAATGATTAGTTGGTCTAAAGTATTAACGGTTATGTACATAGCGTTATTTCTTCCGTATGATACACGCTCAATTTGTTAAAAAATCGTATAATTAACTCAAATATAACATCTCCTCCAAACACAAAGACCCATAGCAATTTGCCAAGAGCAGGAAAAGAGAAGAGTGGGGACCATTAGAGCAGACAGAACTGGACGATCGATTGTAATGTGTATGCTCAGCTCGCATCAGGTAGAACTGATCTGTTAAATCGTCCGACAGAATTGTGTGTGCATTGGGGCCTTCGGCTACAGCATACACCTAGATATTTTTTAAAGACCAAAGAGAATACGCTGAAATAAAAAATCCGGCCCCGATACCAATCTCCGATGAGAGGGTGAAATCATTAATCAAATTTCATCTCTCTTTTTTTTTTTGACAGATGCTAATTAGGTACCATTCATCTTTGAACAGTTATTTCTCTTTAGAAATATTTGAAAAATAATAGCGTACAATTCTTTTCAACTTCGAAATAAATATTAAATATCAAATACTAATATTTGTTAAACAATTTGTAATAACAAGTAACTTAACTAAAATAATGCCGTTAAATAACAATAATAAACTAGATAAACACATGATAAATATGAAGGACACAATTGAACATACACGGATGAATATTACACCTGTAAAACACCGAATTAGCGAAAAACACGGATTAATCTACATATGATAAATAAAATTATACATACATAAATACTAACACAACAGCACTGCCTAGGTATAGTATAAGCAATAACCAGAGTTTTGATTAATACAGATAAATTTAAATCAGGCCTAAGATTTAAAAATTAGGAAATTTATTGAATCAATTTACATGACCTAATATGTTAAAATTGAGGTGCATATGAAAAGGACATCAAAGGAATTAGGTCGACATAATTAATAAAATAAACTTTTAAAAATTGGTAGTCGTAAATCCTTGTTCTGATCTCACAATATTTACCATAAGGGGCTCGGCTTCCAGATTAGACAGAGAACTAAGCAGTTAGGAATGAGCAAAACTAAATACTGCCAAGGTATGTCGCATATTGAAAAATAATTATTATTAAATGGATAATATCAAATATCCAAGATTAAAAATGAATAATTTTATCAGAGAACATGACGATATCCTTATTCTTCAGTGAATATGATCCTCAGTGAACATGATCCTTATTCTTCAGTGAACATGACTTTTATTCTTCGGTGAACATGATCCTTATTCTTCAGTGAAGTTCAAATTGCCTGCTAATTGACGTGTGTTAAAATAGGGATTAAATAAATTATATATTACATACATTTATTTATATTTTTTTATTTATATAAACATTATTTTTCTTTGCTAAATTTTTTATTGTTTTTCATTTTATAATTGAGAGAAAGAAAATATATATATATTTAGCTAAGAAAAAATGTTATGTAGTATTATTATGTTTTTAATTAAATAGATAATGTAATATACAAGTGTTTGAATAATAGTTATGCATATTTTTTTTTAACATTTTTTTTATGATTCTAGGAATTTATTTGGGAAACTTACACAACTTCAACTATCTTTTATTGATTAATTTCATCAAATTAAAGAATAAAGTGTGGTTGAAGTTGTGAGGGTTTTTTTCTTTTAATTTATCAGAGATTCCTCCAGAATCCAATCCTTACGGTCCAAAATCCTTAATGCTCCTAACTTTATCAATAATCAAGTCCTCCATCAGGACCTCAATGTTCCATATGTTGCCGATTGGACCAGAACCAGATACGAATCCTTCCATGATAAATTTCCCAATCACCCAAACCCACTTGCGTCTAACCTGGCTTCTCCCTCATTACCTAATAATCCTCCTAGGCTTCTGAAAAAAGATAGCCTCGAGATCTTCTCCTCTAGAAATGTTATTGAGATCCTATCAATGGTTAGATTCTCCATATCTTTCTATCATGTCATTATATAACTTACAAATTTCCTAGATCCAAATATTTTTTTATTAAAAAATAAAAGATAAAAAATCTCAGAAATTATTATATATATATATTATATAACCTTATATATATAAACAAACTTTACATTCAAACTCTTTCTCCACACATCTACAAAACATTTATACCGGTTTCTTAAGCCTATCCAACTCATTATATATTTGGAAACATGCCAGATTATAAACTTTTGGAATTGTGAATTCACAGCTTGCTCGAAGAAGACCATAACAGACTTTTTGAAGTAAAGAAACTAGGGTAAAGACAGTTGACAGGCAAAAACGACTCCTAATAATTTATAGAGGAGGAAAGAACGGGAGGTTATTACAGTCTCCTGAGCCGGATATATAATTCAGAACCTCCCCTTGCGCTTGGTCCGGCCCGTAAGCACCTCCTCTATGATAGTTAGTCCTAGGAAACTTTTACCTTATACTTTATCACAGCTCTTTAATATACTTGTATTCGTTTAATTTTATATAACTAATAAATTTTATTAATATAAAATAGCAAGGATATAAGAAGGGACCAGACCGATAACCAGCCAACGAAGATTGATTAGGTCACCTATAATCAGAGTCAAAAGTACTCCTGCATCAAATGAAATAAAAAATATTACTATTATTAGCAGAGAAATTTTTAAATAAATAAAACAATTCAATGTTTTAATAAAAATAATATAAATACATAAATAATAAAGGCATAATAAACCCCAAGGTTAGATGCCGATAACAGCAATCGTTTTCTACATACGTCTGTTCAGTGACGACCTTCGAAACCTAAATCTAATAAATCATTGTAAATGCAATCCTACCATCTGCGTTTCGGTCTAACCCTCGGACATTTACCCCTCGGTTCAGAGTTTATTAATATTTTAGAGATCGGTTCGTTACTAAGTTTCACAACCTAACTAGATTGGTACTTCACACCCCTACTTAAGTTTGGCTGTTCCATGTATTTACTTGTTCTTGTAACTTGACTCCAGACTGTATGTTTTCATATATTCATATTTTTTATTTTTCTCAGTACCTTTTCTAATCTTTTCTTATTTATCCTTCCTTACCCACGTTATTAAATTATGTTTACCTTCTCAAATTATTGTCATTTGTATTCCTTAATCCATTTAGCTTATATATCTGTATGTTTTAATACTTTTATTTCAACGACATATTTAATTAATAACATATAAGTTTTTCCTAATTTTTTAAAACTTTAATTTAAAAAAATTATCGTTTCGTACATGTGTTCACTTACTGGATATTCATATATTTATATATCTTTTTCCCCCTCTTTCATTTTACACTGCACAGTTTCTTTCAATTTTAATTATGGTTTCCAATGTTATTTTCTACCTTCATGTTCTCTTATCATCCTATTCGCCGCAATGCACCGAGTGCAGTTTACTCAATTCAGCGTTGTTGAGCCTTGCTAAATCTTCCATTAGCTCATTCTTTTTTCGGTCCTAATATTTTTCGTAATACGTTACTTTTAAAAACCTTAAGGCGCTGTTCTTGCCTTAGTGTAAAGAGGCCACGTTTCGTATTGCAGTGGGAAGGATAATAGTTTTATAAATTCTAACTTTTTGGGGATCCAATCGTTACAATCCAAAATCCTTGATGCTCCTTATTACGTCACAATAAACTCATTCACAAAGACCTTAACATCCCATTCGTTGCAGATTTGACCCAAAACAGATATGCATCTTTTCATTCCAAACTCCTTAACCATCCTA
>NW_027111618.1:395382-405962 GCF_000696795.3 Halyomorpha halys
CACCGTGTAGTCTTTCATTGTTATTATTACTATCCATACTGCCGATTTAATCCGTCCGTAATATTTACTCTTAACTGTAAAAATCTGGTGGCTGTGAGTGATCTTGGAAAAATGACCTTGCATAACCGTTCCTCTGAAAAAAGTTGTATCTTACAAATTACTGAACCCGAGATCATACTATTATTACTATTATTGTATATTTTAGTATCTTTTTTAATAAAAAAAGTAATCATTTGGTACCTTTGTGGGTATGTCAGATATGTATTACGTGGGCTCCTATATCAATAAGATTTAGTTTAGGATACGGTACATACAATTTCCCTTATCTATCTAAATTCATTCAAATTATAAAATCCAATAACAAGGCAGTTCAAATATTTATTTTTGAATTTGAGGGTTAATATTCCAACAAACCCTCAGAGAGCAAGTTTTGTTTCCCTCTAGGTACCTTGTTGACAAATTTATCCCTCTACCACTGCACACCGTTTCCAACAACAGTGCCAATCTCTAACTTCCCTCGAACAAAAACAAAACTAATAGGAAGTAAATACGGTCCTCCAGGATATTATTGGAGCTGAGTCAAGCGAGTAGAGTAACTGTACCCTTTGCCTTTTGAGAAGGTATGGTATGACTCGAGTAGCACACGATGGCAATGCTATTAAGTAAGCGAGGTGTGGAGGTAAACACAGCAGCGAGGTAGAAAAAGTTTTCCCCGGCCGGCTACTTTATTATTGAACGAGTCGTGCGCGATTTATTAATAGAGGCTACTGCTCCCTCGGATGCCTTTTAGCAGACACTCTTTACGTCTGGGCCCTGTGGTGAATACTTTACTACTTCTCTCAGCTTCGTGGAGTATCGGGAAATATAATAGTTATGGTCTTAGCGGTAACTGAACTTCCAATCCGTAAATAATATAGTATTATACCGATAAAAAGTTAAATCAACTTTACTTTTAGTGTAGATCTATGGTACCTATAGTCCTGGATGTACAAGATGAATATCACAATTTTCAGTCGAGAAAATTAGTACAGGAGCGTGGTACAGCCCATAGATAATAAATCTGCAAATAATTTAACAATTATTTTCTTTCAATCATTATAGAAAAACACATTTTTTAAGATTCTAAAACACTTAATAATTAATTTAAAAAATAAATAATTAGGTTTTTTTCCCTATAACGCCTAGATGGGGCATCCGCATATGTTTTAGTACATATGTATATATGTGCATAAAGTTTTTTTTTTTCTTTTCTTCTATTATTATTATTTTCGCACATAATTAAAATTTTTTTAAAAAACTCTACAATTAGGTTTGATATAACTAAGCATACTTTCAAATACAGATAATAAATATATAATTTAAAAAAAAAGGAAATATTTAAAAAAGTCATATACATAAAATACATCTGATAAAAACAATAATAAAATGTCAAATTACTCCATAAAATATAATCGTTTATATATATAAAACTTCACAAACTTTTCAACTCATATATTACGACAAATGATAAAGTTAGTTAAAATCATCTCTACTGCAAATGGCCTCTATTCAAGAAAAAATATTCTATAACAAATACAAGAAACAACTTTAAGAGTTCACTGACAATATAAACCTGAAATAATAATGTGTGGAACGACTAAGAAAGAAACAAAAATTATGTCAGTTTTTTAATTATTATTGTACACATTATATCAATTTTTATTTATTTATTTTTCTTTCTCTTCAGTTGTATTTTATTTACTTTTACTATTCTATTATCTAATAACTGTTACCTCTTCTTGTTTTGTATTATGTTCTTTCTATTGTATCTATATAATTTTTCCATGGTGAATACGCAAATTTTTTTAAATATGTACCATTCTGTAGGGTTTACTACAGAGGAGAAAATATAATAAAAAATATATATATACAAAAACAATTATATTTTATGGAATGATTTGGCGAGTTAAAAGCTTTATCATTTTTTTAAAATTATATAAATTGTTTTATAACATCAAATAAAAAGTAACAAAAGTAAGATAATCCTTTGGAAAGAGATTATTGCCGCAGTCGTAGGCTCGCTTTACGACTATTAGCTATAGAGGGCCGAGTGCGTGCTGTTATGGGGCATTCACCCCGCTGTAGTGTACCTCAACCACAATCAACCCCATCCAGTATTCCACTCACAATTCCCAGGGGGAGGCGGTAATGGTTGTTTCCAATGATTATTATGGTTAGCAATTATGACGGCATTGTTGAACCACAATGTACAGCTGCAATACCCCAAATATTCCTACCATTAAATATTCCCAAATAGGAGTTACTATCTCTCCATTAAACAAGTAACAAAACTGACAGTGAGGTATTTCTTATTTATTTTCTCTTCTTCCTTATAGTTATAAAGATGAAACACAGGTCTTTCGTAGTACAATAATTGAAATACTAAACTAGTTTCTTATTGAATGGATAAAAAACATATTGGCCCAAAGACATATTAAATAAACGAATCTGGTGCAATGCGCGCACCACACAATTTTCACTTACGATCCTTAAGCTGACTTTAGTCTATTTCAACTATTTCTTAACTATTTAGTATAAAAATATGTTTCATGTATAGATAAGCATAAGTAACATCTGACTATTCACATAACAACCATGGAAATAGAATTTTTTTTTTTTTTATCAAATCGCACCTGCCTTCAGATTGAAGACAAGCAGAAAATGTAATATCTTGAAAAATTATAAAAATGGCATGATAGACACCGGTAGCCATTGGTACATTCTCCTTTCTTTAAATGGTTTCATTAGTTAGGTAAGGAGATCCCTCATCCAGCTCCTTTTTAGGCTTCGGTATTAAAGGTCAGTACTAATTAAATAAAACTGACATAATAAATTCAATATTTGTAACGGAACATCAGAAAAGAGGAATATGAGATATATGACAATGAGATATATTCTAAGAAAAATCAAAAAGGAAAAAAAATAAAAGAACAAGAATAAAGAAATATAAAAATAATTTAATAATGAAAAAATTAGCATTTTTTTGTGAATATTGTATCACTGTATTTCGTTTATGTCATTTTTTATATTATGTCTTTTACACTGATTAGTATGCTATTTGTTATTGCAACCGGCTATATTTAAGTAGTACCGCTTATTGTTAAATAATTTTTATTATTATTCAATAAAAATTTATCGAAATTTTAATACAAATCCTGCATGAATATCATGAATTCATGGTATTGAGGAAGCTTATTTTTTTTTTATTTATTTTTTTTTTAACTAATGCATTGGTTTTCTTTTTTAAAACATTTTGTGGATAGAACCACTTCAATATTACCACAATTGTTTTATTTAACACCTATGAATTAACTGACTCGATCTTAAAAAAAAAAAATGAAATAGACCAAAGATTAATGATCATTCTGATGCAACAATGATACAGTACTATCTCATATAATATTGCCTCAAGCTCTGATGTGAATCCGTCAACTACTAAATAAAAGAAATTACGACTATTTATAAAATAAAGTTGCCTTCCTCAGCTACGAGGCCATCACTCACCCTAGCCCGTGATAAATCTGCTCCCATGTCACAGTCGTGCTAATAGTCGCTAACTCTAATATATAACTCTCTCCAGTCAGTCTCGGTTCATATCACCTCTCTACTCTCTGTATGTTAGTCGGGTCCGATCCGATGTTGGCGCTATCACTGGCAGGCATATGACAAGATAATTCAACGATATTATGTAATTTAAATAGTTTTCCCCAAAGAGAAATCTCGCATTAGATATGTTTCCTTCTTATCTTTAATTCAAAGGAAATATAAGCGATATCATGCTCATTCATTTGAACTATATAATATTATCAAGAAAGTTTATTGAAAATTGATATAGTTGAATACTTTATGAGACTATCTTTAAGTAACAGTTCACGTGATAAGTAATTAAGTATCCCTACTGGAAAATATCATTTCAGTTTTACAATTAAGATTCAGCTATCCATAAATTTATATCAATCCTGAATAGTAACCCGATGAGACCTCATTGCTTGGGGGTACATGAACGGATGTCTGATTAATTTGAGGCATGAAAATTGAAAATTGGTTGAGCCATTCGCTCAGAAAAAGTAACATAATCAGAAACGGACGAACTAAACATATTTAGTATAATATTTTGAGCTCATATTGTTCTAAACTTTCTTCGAATATCACTGTGTAATTAGAGGAATAAAACCTAAAACCAATTGGTTAAGTCTTTAGCTCAAAATGAATTGCGCTTAGGATTTTCCTTCAAGGTAACCAGAGATATGCACTTAACCCATTATTACGCCAGCTGAAGTGGCTGTATCCTTCCGATGCCAGTATTTCCAAGCTTCCTTTCCATTCCAAGTAATTAGTACTCAGCGCCGTTCCTATATCCAAGAAAATCATCAATTCAAAGTCTCAGTCCAATCCCGTACTATTACGTATCAACCCTCTCCTGACCTGACTGCTCCACTTAACAAATCCTTTTTTACCCGAGCTGCCTTCCACTGGAACTCTATTCCCTCCACCATATGTCATTTATCATCCTTCACCTCGTTTAAAACCCTTCTGCTTCTAAAAATTGAACCAATATTATAATAGTAAAGATAGTATAAATATTGGACATTATTTGAAAATATTGTAACTACCTTTTTGTTTTGTTTTTTATTTATTTAGTTTTTTTTTCTTTAAAATTATTGATATGCAATAATAATATAAGTTAATAATTAAGGATGGCCACACTATTTTTGGCCAATATATTGTGTAACATTGTGATTGTACTTTCATTTCAAAATATTGTACTATATACTAAATATTGGACAGACTAAACGAATTTGATACAATCATTTTCGGGATCTTGAGCTCGACTACTTTCAAAACATTCGGGGTATCAAGTTGAATAATTTTATCAATCAAAAATTAAAATCGGCTGAGCCTGGAAATCTGTAAAAATTAATTTTCTATATGTTTATTGAATCTGGAAAATTATAGGATTTGTCTCATATCCCTTTTCTTTGGGTAGTATTAATATTTCGCAGTGTTTTAAGATTCGGCATGGGAAAGAACAAAAGATGTGAGAAGTATCCCTTGGAAACCATGGCACAGTAGTCAGTGCAATCTAATTTTAAGATAAATCTCATTTTTTAATGACTTTTATAAAAGTTCTATTAAAAATGTAATAATCGAAATTGAGATTAGTCAAATCTTCATAAAATTTCTCTTCAAAATCCATCATTCCTGAGAGTCAGAAAAGGACTCGATACTACCGCATTATATACTATATACAATTACGCTATTAGTAGTGGGATGACTAAAATACTAATTGCAAATCAAAAACTATGACTAAAAACGATTGCTTGCTTAAGTAAATGAAAAACAAAATTAAATCACAAAGATTTAGAACTTCTTTGGACCTGTTTTCCGAAAAAGTTCTACAAGGAGAAAATAAACGACAGAGAAAGAAATTACAATTCTAGTGGATGGTGAAAAATACTGCCGTAAATCAAAATTAGTCTGCTGTTTTGATCTGGTTGTCATTACTACTCAAGAATATTTTTATTATTTTTGATAAAACTTTATAATCAATCATCAATTTCTTTATTGATGAATTAATGGTTGACCATGGATTATTTTTGAGATGATTGGGTGCGGTAAGTGAAGAACAATAATAAGTATAATCTAATTTATTAGAGCCAGAATTACGTTTCGGCCAGAATTTCAGGCCTTAAATAAGGCTATAAAAAAAAGATAAATTAGCAAACATAATGATTAAATTGAAGTAAAGAATAACATGAAAAAGAAAAAGAAAATAATATAGATATGCTAATCAACTAAATAAATGCATTTTCAATTTGGAAATTATGTAAAATTTAAGTTACATAAAAATATACAAAGAAAAGCGTAGATTTGATTAATTAAATATGTAAGTAGAATAACACAATTAGAGAAGTGGATATAAAGTTATATAAGCTAATAGTAGTAAGTAATACAAATAACATAAATTAAATGTGATGAATATAACTAATAAAGTTGGTGAGGAAGAAAGAACAAGGAAAGAGAAGAACGATGGTAGACAGAAAGAAGTAAGTTCAACACGAAAATACTTGTAATGAATAAAGTAAAAAGACAACTATAAACTAAACTAACTGTTAATAGGAAAATAAGATCTGAGTGAAACTAAATATAACAAATGTTTAGGTGATAAATATATAATAAGGGAATAAGAATTGAATCATGATTTAAAGAACGGTTTGTGAAGTGAATCAGTAAGCTCATATGAAGGCTGGAAAAGGTCCACAATCTTTTAAAAAGGGCACATAATAATATAAGGCGTTATGACGGAGAAAAAAAAATTAAAATTAAGGGTGTAATAATAAATTAAGAATTTGCGAATACGCTAAGGAAAGATTTTTCTATCAGTTCTGACATTAACCAGAGAACATTCTACTTGGAAAAAAATGCTTTCGGAAATGAGTCTCTTGTCAAAAGCAAGTACGTAATTCTATTAATTTATTTTATGTTCTTTTTATTTTTAACCATTCTTAAGGAACACTTATGTATATTATGCTAAATGATCATCACAGTGATATAGAAGCTCACCAAATAATCATTCCAATGATTTAATTTGATATGTATCGAGATATTGGCAATTATTTATATATGCCATGTCTTGTCATACCTGTGCCGGGTTTGTCAACAAAGAGCACTTTGCAGGTGGCTAAGGGCCAAGGGTCCTTCCTCAACAAATCTATTAAAAGCAGGTATTGTCTGCTAGCTTTGTCGGTAATCAGGTCAATTATAAACAACACATGAACCAAACACTTTTCCTAAATGTACCACCACCTTGTAACGTATTTTTCTTCGGCGTGGCTGATAATAGCAAATGGGCAATAAGGTTCCAAAAAGGTAAGGTCTCTACGAACGAGAGTGGGATTTGACTAGCAAAAAGAGGATTGAGGACAGAAACAGGAGAAACTGAGAAGGAAGAGAACCGAAGAAAGAGCAAGATGCACTTCGACGAGGCAAAGAACGGCTATGAGACCTGGGCCCTGTTTCATAATAAAGTACAATCTAATACTACTAGTCTTGTCGATTTAACTTAATACAATTACACTGACTTGTACAATAGTAACTTGTACTTTAGTACTTTTTAACTCCTGTAATATCACTAATAGTCCTCCCTATTATGAACAAAATAAGTATTAGAGCAATTAATAGGTTTTTATATACTTGTATTTTGGACTAATACTATTAGCTTTCATTATGAAACAGGGCCCTAGACGCGACCCGTTATGAACAAGATGACACTCACGTTATTACACGCAACACCCAAATCAACCAACTTCGCTCATTCAAAGATATATTAGGTAATAATGTAATAATCTATATTTTATGGTAAACCAATTATCTGAATCATTTTAATAACATCCATCATTGTAAATAAATGCTTTGTCTCTTTATGTAGTTATATACTATTATATAACCCAATACCACGCCTTATTATATTATATAATTAATGGTAACAACATTTTATAAATATAGAGGTATTTAATTGGTAAACACAAAAAAAGCCTTTGGAAAAGAATCCAATTCTAATAACAATTTTGCAGGACTCAATAAATTAATTAATTAACTTATTTTTGGATAATTGCCTTTTACCCATGAGCGATAATCCTGGCATCCCGACTAAATCTCGAGACAATACATAGAATATTAAATATCTATTTCCTTCATAGCCCCTTCTTAAAAATGTATTATAAAATCTTTTGTTTATTTCTTAAAGAATCTTTTCCTAAATCTAATTCTATATTTGTAATAGAGTTATAAATTTTCTTTTATTCATACTTAAAGTTTTAATTAAAAAATTATCAACGAATTAATTTTTTAAACTTTTGTTTCCATAGTAGTCGCTATCCTGTAGGCCTAAGTAGGCCACAAGTTGAATGTGTTATTTTTCACAAGGCGCCCAAAAAGTTCCTGTGTCTCTGAGTTAAAGCTGGTTGGTTTTTGGAACATATAATAGATCATGAAGCTTTGTTCTTTTAAATCTTTGAGTTGGTACTGCATTTATAATTTTTCATACTATTAGATTTTATATTATATATATGCGAGCGGGTAGCTCACTGGTAACTTCAAGCTCCTGGGTTCCAATCTGATTGTGCTACATAATTATTTTCTCTTTCACTATAGCAGTGAGTAATCCCTGTAGGTTAGGGGACCCTCCGGGGTGAGGTCATGAAGTGGGTACCTTTAATTGATCAAATCACTTCCTTGCACAACCGTTGGTCTAGTAACAGAACTTCCTTACAAATTACTGCAATCCCGACCCTTCATTGGTTGTAGTGGATACACAGTCAATTTTAATTCCACATACATTGAATTATATCCTCTTCTACGTTTTATTCTATTGTATATATATATCTGTATACTTGTAGCCAGTTTCTTTTTCGATCTTCTTGTATATGAAACCAATGTATTACAAATAGCAAAATTACTTTTATGTACGCTTTTGAACATAAATATATAAATCCACAGTTAAAATAATATGTTTTATACTTCAGTCTCGCTCTTAATATTGGCTGAAGAATACGCTAAGGTTATCAAAACCTACAGCCTAGTAGTATGTATTACGGTTGTTTTATCTGGATTGAATTAAACATTAAAATTTATCCTTGCTGAACATATTGGCTTTCTAAGACTTACATCTAGTCAAACGACTAAGTTTGAATCCTCATACAAGACAGGAGTAAACTTCTCGTCCACTCCGAATATTAAAACACTAACTAGACAAACGGTCTAAACTTTCAATTAATTAGAAAAGACTTATTTATTTTACTATGAAAAGGCCTATTTGGACTTACAAAGTTGAGCTTTGGGGCTCCACTAAAACCATCGAATTTCTGTCATACTGTTTACAATTTAAAATCATAAATGCTCTTTGCTTTGTCACAAATAAAATCCATCATTTATGGTCCCATACGTTGCCGATTTAGGCAGAATCAGATATAAATTCTTCCATAATTAACTTTCTAACCACTTGTTTCTAACATTGCTCCCTTTTCAAATTCTGATAATCCTCCAATGTATCTAAAGAGAAGATGGCCTCGAAACCTAATTTATCATATAATTGGACTTCCACTAACAGGTAGATTCTCCACAAGAATGTATAATTCTATTGTAAGTATAGCACATCACATTTACTAGTTGTGTGTTTATTTGATTAAAAAAATCCGTACTGATACAACCCATCAAGGGTTAGGAGTTCTGTACTGAGCTCTTGAACAACCGTGGTGAAAGGAGGTGATAGCTTCATGACCAAATTTAACTGCCAGATTTTTCCCCAATTAATAATACCCACTTTATTAGACTGGGTGTACCCTAGGGCTTTCGAATCCAACCCTGTAGGCTGACTCATAGCTACAGTAACAGAATAAATAATTAATTGTCACAGCCAGATTCAAATCCGGGTCCCCGAAGGTATAGCACCTTACTCACTGTGCTACCCCGCTCCCTGTATTAATTTAATGCAGATTCAAATTTCAATAAATAAACAATGTTAAAAAATTTAACCGGCTACAAGCTAGAGTTTGGTAAGCTGATTTTGTTTCCATTATACTTAGTATGATCGTGGTTCTAACCACATTTACTACACCTCCATGTTACCACAATCTCAGGAATTTAGGTACTTCCCACCAACGATCCTCTGTTATAAATTGAAGAGAACATCGGAGATAAAAAAAATTTATTATAAATTTAAAAAAAAATAAATGAGAATATATTATCTTTCTCGGACTGGTGGAAATACTGTGTTTAATCTTGTACATTACATTTGTTGAGAGAAAAGGACTGAGGTTTTTTATTGTTTAACTTGAACTCCCAACGAACAGATTAAAAGTTTGTCCCAACAAAAAGTTATAATTTCAGAAGAAGGGGTCTTGTTTATTCTTTTATCAAGCCCTTCATTTAGTTGCTCAAGGGCTGTCCTTGTGAAGTCCATTTACCGCAAAGTATTACTTAATTATTCTAATCCCTAAACGAAATCATTATCCTCTTATATATTCTATTGTACTCAGCACATTTAATTAACTCTTACATAATGTTTTGAATTATCATAACACAATGATGAAGTTTACAACAATCGTGTGATTATGACCGGAATAAAAAATTCTATAATATTCTAGATATCCGCTTAAGGGATATATAGTATTATTTTTTTTAACAGGCGTCTTTTATTGATAGTAATTAAAAGCTGCTCTATTATATCGAAATACTAAAGTAATA
This sequence comes from Halyomorpha halys, assembly GCF_000696795.3. Taxonomy (NCBI): domain Eukaryota; kingdom Metazoa; phylum Arthropoda; class Insecta; order Hemiptera; family Pentatomidae; genus Halyomorpha; species Halyomorpha halys. The sequence continues at coordinate 405,667 of NW_027111618.1, forward strand.
TTTGAACACCACGGGGTAAAAACAGAAATCTAAGGTAGACGAAAAAACAAAAACAGTTTCTATTGTGTTATCTGATTCAGATTCAGATAATTATCATTATTAATTTTAATTTCTATTCCTTACCTTTGGGATTTCATTAATCTGTAGGCATTGCATTGTTTCTCCTCATGCATAGGCAGAACCTATTATTTTCCCTTTAAGCAGTTTTCGAACAAGATTTGACAGCTTTAACCATTTTGTTTTGCAAAGTCAATTTTTTTTTTTTTTTCTTAATAATTTATTTATTGATATTTACA
>NW_027111618.1:410657-479615 GCF_000696795.3 Halyomorpha halys
ATATCGCTGTATTTCCCAGATGAGAAGAAAACAAAGGCAGAGTGATACGAGCACTGATCTGCAGTTGCCGCCATGACACCTGGTACTAAAAGTCAATTTAAAAAAAAAAAAAAATGGCATCGCCATCTTCATTTAATCTCAACCAATAAATAAAATTTATATTTTACTTGAATGTCAAAAAAAAAAAAAAAAATTGTGATACTTTTTTTTCCTTATCCTTTTTTTTTTGGTCTTACGATGTAAATTTGATTTCCTCCTAATATACTCTAATTATACTTTCTGGTCTCTTATTGAGTTAGTTTGATCATGTCTTATATAATTATTACTCACGAAGTGATGGAGTTCAATTTCTATATGAATATTTTTTTAAAATATTAAAAACTAAAATTAAATTAGTCTATTTTACGGCTTTTGATATTTTTCCGACGTCTAGGAGTCGAACTTAGTACAATTTTGTTAAATATCTCTTTTCTTGATAGTTGTGAACTATCGATGAAATTTTAACTGATTGTAAATCGTCATGAATTATTTTGAATTATTCTCTTTAATACTTCATGTATTTCCGATCCTGCTGCAACCATTTGTCAATCCTTATATGAAAAACTCTCTAACTACATAAACCCACTTGTTCCTAACCTTCATTCTTCTTCAATTCCTGATAAACCTTTTTTTTTTTCTTTTTTTTTTTATTGTAATTTACAACTGTACAAAATAATACAATAGGTAAATATGTAGTATGTTTCATATACACTTGAAAATCTTGGGAAGGAACCACCCATTGGTGGTACTTCAAACATTAATTTAAACTAGAAGGTCTCGTGGCCATCTTCTTTTCAGACGCTTCGGAGGATTATCAGGGATTGTTAAGGATGAAAGATTAAGAATTAATGGGTTAGGATGGTTAAGGAGTTTGGAATGAAAAGACGCATATCTGTTTTGGGCCAACTCTGTAACGAATGGGAGGTTAAGGTCTTTGTGAATGAGCTTATTTGTGACATAATAAGGAGCATCAAGGATTTTACGTAGGATTTTGGATTGTAACGATTGGATGCGGGAAGAATTTGATGGTTTGGTGGGCCCCCAGAGCTCAATTCCATATGTCCAAATTGGTCTGATTATTGTAGGGTATACTAATTTTTTGTAGTGAATGGGAAGTTCAGAGCGTTTGTCAAGTAAGTGTTGTTGCAATCGGAATCTACGAGCAGTTTCTTGTCGTTTCAGTCTTGTGTGTGGATTCCAAGTAAGTCTCTTGTCAAGATGGAGTCCTAAGTATCGAATCTGTTCAACAGGCGTTAGTGGTGTATCTAGAAAGGATACTGTAGGACAGGCGGGCAGAGGTTTACGACGGAAAGTAAAGGTGATCTGGTGGGTTTTGTCAGGATTTATTTTGATTCTCCAGTTTTTACACCATTCTTCAATAGATGTTATGTGTGCCTGTAGTGTTTGTGATGCATTAGTTGGGTCGGTGTTTACAGAAAGTATACATGTGTCATCAGCGTATGTTGTTAGCACTGTGTTAGGGTGGGTTGGGATGTCAGCTGTATAAAGAATATAAAGAATGGGACCTAAGATACTACCTTGAGGAACACCGGCGGACTGAGAAAACAGAAATGACCTGATAAACCTAAATGTTTTTTTTGTCTCCTAGCGTGGTCATTCTGACATACCAGGAAGGTAGCTGGAGGCTATCTACAGGTAACCAACCTTTTCTAACAATAGTGGGGTGGTCAAGTTTTCTTATTTCTGGGACCGCCTCGAAATAAAAGTCTACCTCTTTGAACTGGTGCCGCGGCAATAACAAGCAAGCCCAGTGATGCCTTCATCCTCTCGGCTATACACGTTCCAGCCTTACAAGGCTTCTGAAAAGATAATGGCCTCGAGACCTTCTATCTAGAAATGTTATTGGAGTTATACCAAATCGATTAATTCTTCACGAGACTATATTCTGGCAGTGTAGTATAACATATCAAATTTACAAGATATATTTTTGTTTAATACAGTTGTTTCAAGAAATAAATTTTTAAAAAATTAGTATTTTTTCAAACTACTCACACTTTGGTATTTTCCAAAAAAATCCTCTTTAATGAAACAATAAATGTTTACTCATTTACTATTTAAATGTTAATTAGCATTGTTTTTACTTGGAAGACATTATGATGCAAGTTTAGATAAATGTTTGGTAAAAACATTTCTGATTGGAACTCATGCAATCTTATAAAAATGTAAATCTAGCATGTCTCTTCTTATCACTACGATCCAACTCTTTCCTTTTTGGAATTTCATACCAAGTCGTTTGTGGTCGGGCTAGATTTTTTTGGATAGGTGAATCGTGCAAGCCAAAACTTGCTAGGCTAAAACTTTAATAAGGGATCTTTCTAAAAGATTTCTTTGTTTCGGATATCGTTGATGTTTATTAAAAAGTCCAATAATTCTTGGAAGATCGTGTCTTGCTTAAATACTTCAGCTGTCTGGAAAATTCTTTTTAGATGAAAAACATATAACATGTATAAGAAGTAGAACAGTATTGGAAGAAAATATTAGATAAATTAAGCAACAGTGAAGTTGCTTAAACTGGAAATGGGCGTGTAACCCGCCATTACCGTACTCTTACTTATCTTACCTTTAAAACATTCCCTAATAGCAAGTATTGGTCCATGTTAGACACGTCACAATATCACAATATATAAAAATAATAGAAGGGAATTCTTCCTTGGTCAAAACATACCCGAAATTCCATATTTACGATACGTTTTATCTTTGAAACATTTAATAAACACGACCTGAATAATCTTTGAAAAAAATCGAAAAACAATGTAAAAGTGGCTGAAACTGAAAATCGGCAAGAAAATCTTATCCTATTGTGTTTAAGCTGGTGAAACATCATAGTAGCAATGACTATTCTTCTAAAATTAAACATTGTCTATTAAAAACACAAGTGAAGTTTCCATATCTGGACCCCTCCTCTACTAATAAATCTAAAAATGCTAATTAGTCAATGTTTTTATTGATATCTTCAGTGCTTTCAGCTTCTTCGGCAGCTATCTCCTCCTCTGGTTCTAATACATCTTCGATAGTATCCTCGTACCAATCATCGAACAAATTCTTCCGCGGGATGCTCACTCCCCCGGGGAACTTCTTGTTTATGGCCGCCCAGTGCCAATCATCAAGGGTCTTCAATTCCGCCCAGGTCTGTGGTCTCATTTTAGCAAACTTTTCTTCCGGTGCCCTGTTTATTTCGTCGATCGACTGGATAAATTCTTTTTCTGCCTTCGTTGCCGATTCATATTCTTGGAGAACATTGGTCAAGAACTCCTTTGTGGCTTCGTCGGTTTTTGCTGGCATAAACTCCCGAAGCTTTTTTAGATTATCTATTTTTCGGTCCATTGGCATTTGTTCACGTTGGATAATCCATTCTATCTGTTCGCCGAGGGTGAGAACGTCAGAAAGGGGTTTCTTGGCGTTTTCGGCCCATTCGAGATCTTGCATGAACTCTTTGAAGACAGTGTTGTCTTCGTTTATTTTCAACTCCTCGTCCGGTGTAACGATGTACCCTCGCTCTATCCATTCTTCCATCATCCTTGTTTCTTGGCCGATAGTCTCTGCATTGTTCTCGAAATTTCGTAAGGATTGTATGAAGCGTTCTTCCCACAATTCCCTCAAATCTGGAATCTCTTCACCATTGCTCAGTTTCTTCTTTATTTCCGTTAATGTATTGTAATCTAGAAGTTTCTGATCGACAAATCTTTCCAACCTGAAAAAATTGAAACCACTTAAGTCCCATACTGACCAATTTATAAGAATTGCTATTACTCAAATATTTAAAACTAGCGTCCTCCGTCCCTCCTTTACCCACTCTCTACAGCTTCCAGAATTCGAGCTAATCATTTTTTTAAGTGATAAATATCTGATAATTTAAAAAGGAAATAATATTTTTTTTAATTAAGAAACAATAAATTTCAAGGACTTCTAACTCATATCACCAGTTTTGTCTCCCGTTGGTATCAAAATAATTTAATAACAAATAATTGACCTTGAAATACAGATATGATTACGTCCCTAATATACTTATTCAGGAAAAAGGCGATTCATAGAAAATTAAATTTTCAGAAAATAAAATAATTATTCCAAATAAATCAATAAAAAAGGTATAAATGCATGTTTTTTTCTGAACATTGTACTAATATAATTACTATTATTTCTCAGATAAAGATAAAATTATTAAATCGGAGAGATAGAATAGAAGATCACCAAATTTTCTATTTAACAAAGAATAGTTATAAGTAAGAAATTTAATGAAAATCAACACTGGTGTTGCAATACGAAACTAAGAAAGTGGTAAATCTATCCTAGAGCAATTTTACATAGGCCGTAAATATCGGACCAATATTCTATTCAAAATTTATGCAAACCTTTCCAGAAAGGGGATTATTTTAATTTATAGTAAGTACCTAAATAAGTAAGTAGTAAATAGTAACTAAATAAGGTAGTAAGTAGTATTTCTAGAAGGCTGTTGTAACGTCAATTGGTTTAGTAGTAATTCATTGATTACACAACCTTATTTATTAATAGACTTTTGACATAAAATGTTAAAAGTATTCACAATATATATTTGTATCAAATATTGATTGCCACCAACTTTAACCAACTTGTTTACCTAATTTATAATATACAAATAATTAGGCTTTGGCAGAGAGTAGCTCATTGGTAAGGCAATGGACTACTAAGTCCAAGGACCGGAGTTCGAATCAAGCTGAGGCAGATAATTATTATCTGTTTCACTGTAGCCATTGAGTCAGCCTTGGGTTCGGGAGCCCTCCGAGGTCCACCCAACCTCATACAGTGGAGGTTAATTGAGTGAAAATCTGGCGGTAACAGAACTTCTTTCAAAGTACTACACCCCTAATCGTTCGAGGGTTGTAATGGAACAGATTTAATTTTTTTTTCTTTTAAGATAAACAGACTGTACTACTTCTTTATCATTTCTCTGGGGATGTCTGAGATTTCCATTCTTTTATGTGTCATTTAAAGTTTTTAACGTTGCCGCCCATTTTTTTTTTTTATTCAGGCTAGGTGGCGATATTTATTTTTAGGTATTATCGAAGTTATTTTCTTATTAATACCTTACCTAAGTTATTTTACTAAATATATTTATACAATAGAGATTAGAGACACTCCACAGGTCAAGCAAATTAAAATTTCAATACCAAAACGACGCATATTATGGTAACAGAGATTCATAGTCAATCACAATTTGAATATTAGTAGTTTGTGGCTGCCTTGAACCTATACAATTTGCCCTAGAACAGTTTTTTATATTAAATTTAATCTTCCAGTGTTCCTCAAATCACGGAAACAGCTATTCTAGAAGGACTGTTCATCGTGTTTAAAATAATTTATTAAAAATTATAGCGATAAAAAGCCCTCAAATCAGAAGACAAAACAAAACATTATTCTAGCTAATTTAAAGTTATTTTGTAATAGTCATAAAGAAATATTCATAAGAAAACTGGTACCAACCAGCATATCGTGAGGTTCTCAGAGTGGCGTTCAGCTTCATCCATGCCGCACAAGAAGTCGATGAAAGCTGGTATGAACTTTTCGCCTAAGTTGTACCACATGAGGATGATGGGTGTGGTATAGGAAGGCTGCCAGGCTGTGAAATCCGTCGGAAGAAATCCGTAGATTTGGAAGAGCAGAGCTTCAATGGAGTCCTTGTGCGCACATACCAATATAGTCCTCTTTCCTTAATGAAATAATTTATATAAAGTAGTTAATAATCATCTAAAACTCATAATGATAATTAGTATTATTTAATATCCTCTAATGAGCTGATACCAAAATCAACAGTGGCAGGCACGGATGGTTGATGTGCTAAGAGAGCCTCAACCGTCTCTTATACATAGCATCTATTGTCCGAAAATTTTAAAATATTTGAAAAAAATTATAAAGTATCGAGGAGGTGGTAATGGCTAGAAAAAGTAAGCTAAAAATGCCTAACAGAGGAGTAGAAGCCTGCTGCCATCTCTAGGTTTTTATTACAAATACGGATATTTCTATTAACCTCAACATAAACCTGAGAACCAAGAGCCACTAGCTCTCTACTTTTTGGCTTCACTTTGTTTTGACGGAGAGTAATCTACCAAGACTCCAATGAATAAGAATATCATAACCGAAAAACTATAATAATTTGATATGTTTCAATTTCGATATCCTAGATCATAATTACTTTTTCCTCATTGTTTTATTACATCCAACATACTAAAGTTGTAATTTCGGAGGCATGAGAATGCTTCCTAGCAGCCGGAAACGCCGACTTTGATGCAATTTAAGTAAATTTATACCTGGTGACCTGTTTAGTTTTTAAAAATTAATTTTATCAATTTTAGAAAAGAAAAATGAATAAGAAAATGCTGGCAGGAAAATTAAAAATCCAAAAATTTTTGCTCATTTTTCAGTAATATAAATTTCAAAATCATTGGTAAAGTGGTAGAAATTAATTTCTCTAATACACAATAATATATAAAGTCAATTCAAACAAGATTTAGTTTCTCTGAAATAGTACAGACCTCCTTTGGTGAACATGTTTCGGATGAGGGTCCAGACTCCTTCAACTCTGAGTTGAACGTGAAAGATATTTTCTGCCCTAGGCAAGGTGTTGGGGAGACTCGGATCCGCCCTGGCGATGTTGTCCGGCATCGAGTCGCGTGGACCGATCGGGGGAGGAATCGTGAATGCGAACCACTCCTGAGGCAACCAGCCCCACCTCGAAGCGGATCCCAATTCCGTACCACCCTCGAGTATTCCGCGATGTCGTGGGTTCAGCTCCCAACAGGAATTTCTGCCAAAGCAATCTTCAATACCATCCGTGAAAAATAACTATGTAGAAAAGATTGTATTTAGAACTATGTAAACAAGATCTCTCTGTTAATAGAAAAGAAATATAGAGGAGACCGGGGCAATAACCTTCAATAAATAATCCATGTTTTTGAAATTTGCGCAACTAAAATTTCTATTAATATAATTATGAGCATTGACATTTGGGCCAATCCACCCCGTGTACGGGACAAGCTCTTTACCTTTCTTTTTAAATTATAGAAACTAAAAATAATTAAATATTCTTATAACATTTACTATTTGTGCACTGGATCCATTCAACACCAGAAGTATTTTAACTAAACACTTTCGAGGTGTTTAAGCTTGAATCATATTTCTCATCGTCTTCTTCCATTTTTTTTTTTTTTTTTTTTTTAGGTGAGTTATGTTTCAGTTCTTTTGTTCACTACTGTCCACACAATAAGCAAACCAATTCTCAACAAAACATTAATTTTCTTTCTTTCAAAAACATTTTTGATGCGAATTATTAAACGCTACATCAAATAAACAACTGAATATTTACTTTTTATTGTAAAATACAGCTGAAGGCTGAGTACTTCATCTCTTAAGCTTACTGACTATTCTAATGATTTTCTGCCCTCTGGCCATAATATATACATAAAAAGAAGTTAAGGAAGGGGGGGGTGCTAAACTGTAAGAAGACTTTGTCCGATCGAATTTAGTGTGGGAAAAGGGTGGGGGACAAAGGGAATTCATCTAATTGGACGCCCAAACAAATAAATAAGTTTTATTTATTTCATATAACGTAAATAATTCATAACAATGAAAATCTTTAGGTGTGAATATCTCCTGAACAAAGCGTTTGCTGTCATACCTTCAAAAGAAATTTATTTCATGTTCTGAGGTCCTTAGTCCATATTTTCAGTTTGGCCACTTAACCCTGAAACACCCTGTACAAGTTACGTGACTGCTGGATGAGACTTTTAAAATAAGAAATAGGTAGATTGAAAAACTGGCTCTGAAGATCAAATCAACACGGGATCCGTCCAGCTATATTTCGTATATACATTGAACAGCTGATCAGTACTCGGTGAGCTGACATTCACAGCTGACCGCCTGTAACTAAGTACCAATATGCATGGTACTTAAAGTAATATTTCCAACGGACTCAGACTGTGGAGGAAATCTATCATCGTACTATTATTTTTACTGATACTGATCCTCGCTCTTGTTATTAAACCTACACATTCTTACATGTACTTTAAAAAAAAAACTCTGGTTTAGACCGAGCTGGTTAGGAATATAAAATCTGAAGATACTATAGTTCCAACATTACCTAAAAGGTTTGACTTTTATTTCGCAATCACCTTAAACATTAAATCTTGGCCTACTTAATCTAATTAGGCTAAGTTTGTAACGTGTAGCGTAACCCACCTTCCTTACGTCCTTTGTATTGCATTCAAATAAGAAATATATTACCTTCGTGTCTTAATACATTATAGAAATTCGCTCCTCAATTCAAATCACTCAGACTTCAAAATCCCACCTTACATTCCTTTCATTAATTAGCAGTAACGCTGTACATCCTGAGTTCTTAAGTAAAATGTTGGTAAAAGTAGGAGGATTTTTAAGGGCTCTCCAAAGTAAAATACATGTATACTGAGATGAAGATAATTCATGGTATAAAACAAATTTCGCTCGTAATGACCAATATACTAACACAAGCACAATCAGAACTGATGTGTATATTTCGATAAAAAGTTGAAAAACACATCATTCCTTTTATTATAGATATTAGAAAATTCATTTTAATTGTGCAGATTTTTTTTAAATTATATTTATTGATATTTACAACTGTACATAAAATACATCAAGTAAATCTAAGTAATATTATAATGGTATGGTACAAGCATGTAGAGAAACTCTACCTCTCTAACCATTTGGTAGCACTCTAAAAACATTTTTACAATATAAGGTCTTGAGGCCATCTTCTTTTCAGACACCTCGGAGGATTATCCGGAATGAAAGAGGAAGTAAGGTTAGAAACTAATGGGTTTTGATGGTTAGAGATTTATAATGGTAAGATTGATATCTGGTTTGGACTAGATCGGTTAAATAGGGAACTTAATGTTCACCTTAATGGTCTTTATAGATGATTTTATTTATGACTAAGTAAGGAGCATTAAATGTAAGGATTAAATACGCGAGGAATTCGAAGGTTTAGTGGAGCCCCAAAGCTCAACTCCATATGTCCAGATAGGTCTTATTATTGTCATGTAGATCAGTCTTGTAATGAATTGGAAGTTTTTACCGTTTCTCTAGTAAGATCTGTAATAGTCGAAATCGACGTGCAGTTTCCTGTCTTTTGTGAGGATTCCAAGTTAGTCGTTTGTCCAGCTGTAGTCCAAGGTAGCGGATCTGTTCTACAGGGGTAAGGGCAACACTATTAAAGTAAACTATAGGGCAGTCAGCAGGTATACGACGAATAGCAAAGGTGATTTGTTGGATGATTGTTGATGGGATTTGTTGGAATTTATTTTAATCCTCCAATTACCACACTATTATTTGAGGGCTGTGATATGGGATTGGAGAGTTTGGGATATAATTAAAGGTTTATTATTAACAGCAAGCACACCTGTGTCATCGCCATACGTGATGAGGATGGTGTTAGGATTGTTTGGGATGTCAGCTGTATAGACAGTAGGGGTATTCATGATGTTGTGTTAAATGTAAAATGTTTTACCATGTTAAATGTTATAACTATAGGATTGTGAGCAGCCCTATTTGAAGTCATGTTAAACGTTAAATGCATAAGAGCCCCTAGCGGATTTTCTCAGCAACTTGTTTTATAAGCCTTTATGTTTATAACCTTCCTTCCAGAGCCTCATGTTATTGTTTACTTCAGTTTTGATTTAAGTAATTTATTACAACATACCTAGAGTGAGTGAAAAGTGGAATTTGTGTGAAAGTTTAGCTTATGCAATGAAATGAAAAAATAACTTTATTCTGGGACATATGTCCCCTAAGAATAATTACATGGTTCATATAGTGAGATTTTTATCTGGCGAGCGTTTACAAATTTTCAGATAGTAGTATGAAATTACATTGTTTTTTTTTTTCTCAAATGTATCATTAAAATTATCCATTCTGGTTTAATAACAGGGATATGAATACCACAAACACACGAAAGAACTGAGCTGTCACAAAAAAAATGGCGGCGATCTCAACTGGTCTATTGTGTAACGTCATTCTCCATTTAACAGACCAAGTAACAGACTCTCAGCCATGTTAAATGTTATTTCGTTTTACCACGGTAAAAGAAGGCAATTTTTTTCGATTTAACATGAGTTTTTCCATTTAACACGCTTTAACATGTTAAACCAAAGATCATGAATACCCCTAGTGTAAAGGGTGGGACCGAGGATACTACCTTGAGGAACAACAGCGGACTGAGTTTTCAAAAAGTTTTTTAAAAGTCATTTTAAAGACGTTTGTAAGTCAATTTTGGTTTGCATACATTAGATGCATTAGTTTGATTATTAGTAAAATAATTAATTGTTTTAAAGAAGCTGCAGGAACCGTGTATATTAACAACTACCTGGCTATGGCTTCCTGGCCTGCTCCGGATAGTACTAGGTCCGCAGATCTCCAGGACCTACCCAGGGTAGATGTGAGCACGTAATCAAACTTGTACCCTCTCTTCATGATCTTCAAAGCCACTTCCTCCATGTTCTTCCTACCTTGTTTACCCAGCCTCGCAGTGTCACTCCAACCCTCAGTATAGCCTAGTTCTTGCTTCCAACTTGTACCACATCGCACTAACATCAGTTGACAAAGCTCCATTTCAGGTTCTTTTGCTTTTTTATTCTGTTGTGACTTTCCCTCCATCTCCTCTCGTTGCCGCCAGTATTCTTGCTCCCACTTGGCTAGATTTATATCGCACCCCTCTTCCTCACCCTCTACTATGTTCCAGGGAAACTTGAAAGGGAACCTTCCTCTTTTACCTAAAATGTCGTCATCTTCTTCTTCTTCTTCGGGTTTACCATGATAAATACTTTCATAAACTTTTAACAGATCCTCCTCATCCATTAATGGAAAATCTCTCTCAAACGTTCCTCTATCCATATCGAATTTCGTGAATATTTCATCCGGAACTACCTTAGGGTGCGGGGTTGGAAAACCTTCTTTCTTTAAGAACTCACCCAAATTAATATTATCATCTTGAGGTATATCCTTTTTTTCCAAATAGCACATCCTTTTTGATTCATTTTCAGTCTGTCTTTTATATTTCTCTTCCATCAGTGCATTGATTGCGTTATCAATCTTCTGTTTGTCTTGTAATTTTCTTTCTTTCCGTATTTCTTCTTTGTGCTTTACACTCTCAATCAATTCCGGACACTCTTTTTTCATAATTTCTAAATATTCAACACATGGATTTTCGATCTCTGGTTCACTTTCATGAGAAGAACTATTGGAAGAAGACTTGTCATTAGCAAACATTTTGTTTAATGACCGTTTTCCCGTCTTCTTATCCTTTTCCGTCGTTTTCTGCGCTAATGCCCTTCTAGTGAGCGAATATTTCAGCATTCCCTTCATCAAATGAAAATAATCTAGACCTCTTAGGTTGTTATCTTTCATCCATTGTTCAATAATTTTATTTAGGTGTGAAGTTTGTCTATACCTCAGTCTTTCATGCATTGTTCGTTTTGGAATGTGGTCCAGCAGCTTTATTAAATTCTTGACATCTGCTAATTTTTGATTCTTTAGTTCAGACTCTGTTAAACCAATTTCTTCTTCGATTAAATTATCAAAAATTTCTTCTTCTTCTTCTTCATTGACCTCCTCTTCTAAATAATAATCATGATCATCATCAAAAGACATTATAATGTTTTGGGTTCAACCTACAAAGGAGATAAAAGTTCAGCAAATGTTAATATGTAACCATATGTTTGCAATAATATTTTTAGTTTGGGATTTTATTAATTTATTGCATTATTTTTGTAACTATATTTCCCGGACAATTAAGTCTGGATCTATTTACTCTGATAAGTTCGGTATGAAATGTAATCTTATAACTTGAACAAGGGTCTAATCATAGATTCGATAGCCATTTTGAATTCCGTCACCAGTTTAACAAAAGCCCTAACTGATTTTTTTTTTCAAGTTTTTCGAAATGACAGAATTAATTCACAGCAATAATCATAACAAAAATTTCACTTTTTCCATGAAAATGAATAATAAAAGCCCCTAGAACATCATTTTTTCATCTAAATTGTTTTTACTGTGCTTCTTCAAGTTCCTCGTGGTACACTAGATGGATTGTCAGGTACCTTCAGGTTTTATTTCCAGGAACCATTTAGTTTAGTTTCTGTCCTCTCTCGGAGTCTGCACGCTTCTCCAAACCAAAGTTGAAATTTTTCAATTTTTTCGTTCAGTGACACAACTTTCAGTTCCGCACTAACGACTTCATTCCATATATAGTCCATTCTCGTCTTCTTATTTTGCACTAGAACCTCATTTCTGAGGTCACCATTGTACTAACAACCTTTTACTAAGATAGCGGGTACAGCTTTTGGCTGCCACCTTCAGTGGAATATGGATCAAAATTGTCTTATTAATTAATCTCTAATAACTATTAATCTCCCTATTTCCAATCGTGTTATTGGTTTGTAGATATGCAAGGTTAGCCTTTCTAAACCTACTTTTCACATTATGGCCGATCTTTCCATTTCTGCTTACAGACCTGTCAAAATACTCATTCGTGCTTATAATCACAAGAAACTCTACGTTACAGGTCACACTTGTATTTATTTATTTTAACCCACACCCTACTAGCGTATTTTTACTTTTACAAGCATTTATGGTCATTCCTTTTCTATATACATAGGTCTGCCCTCAACAGCATTATGCAACTTCTCTAGAAAATTAGCAACCATAACTATAGCATCGGTGAAAATCATAATTTTTTTTTTCACAATGTTTAATTATTTGTATTCTACATTTCAAAAAAAAAAACATGTACACAAGAATACGCATGAGAAATTGTTTCGTATCAAGTTCACTTCAAGTAAAAAAAATAGCGACATTAAGTAGGTCAAAGAATTTTTAAGCATAAAAAAGGAACTCAATTTTCTGCCTGCTGCAAAGACTCAATCCCTAATGAAAACAACGTGGTTTATACAAATACAACACCTAAATGTGGTTCGAAGCGTTGTTAGAATTTTAAACATTATTGTGAGTGCTTTTCTGACTACCATCAGAACTTCTATGCCTTATTCTTCAATTAAAACTATTACATTTTTTCTTCGCTCCTAGGATCTATTAAAAGGAATACCAGGACACACAGCCAATATTTTTGGAAATAGGATAGCCGAAAAAAAAATTTGTTCAGAGATCCACAACTGTGCCCTCCCCCTCATCTCAATCCTACTACATAGTAATGAGGTTCATTGGAAATAACGAATAAGTATCAGAATTTAGTAATTAAAAACTACTTTAAACTAAATAAAATATTTAATTCTGTTTTGGGATAATATATTTCATTTGTCCATAAATAAGATTGGTTAAATATAAACGTTCAATTAATGCTTATTTTCTAAATTGTAATAAAAAATACAATAATTTGATACTTTTAAGATCAAATTCGACTTTATTGTGCAGCCATTTGAACAATTTTATTTAAGAAATTATTTATTTGTAATAGTGAGTTGGTTGACTTTGAGGTTATACCAGCTGTTTGGTTGGGAGGTTACACAAGTAGAATGTTTTTTTCTTAAATGGCAGGAAAGCAGATAAGTTCTCGAATATTTTCTATCTTAGCGGCCAGGGGTTCTCGAAGCTTTTCGAGTGATGTACCCACGCACACTGGTCAGGTACTTTAATACATAATTTATCACGCAAAGACCAAAATTCAAAATTATGTGGTTTAAATTATTTATAGTTTCATGGGGAAAAAAATTATAGTTGCCTTCATAGGTTGGAAATACATTCCATTATTAACATTATCGTTTTCATTATTTAACTTAAGCAGTAATAAATTTATATTCAAAACTAATTCCTTAAAAATTCCCTTATCTAATGATTATTTTCTCATTCATTGACTGTACCTCACTGTTGATTCCTTTTTAAATTATTTCTTAATTGATTTAGATATTTATTCCACCTTGATTATATTACTGAAAAGTGCAAACTTGACCACTATGGCCTTTTTAAATGTAAAAATGTTTGTAATAGATAGATAAATTGCAGAAGTGAATTGTCTCAGAGGGCAGCCTGCTCAATAATTTCGTTTTATTTGTTAAAAAGAAATGAATACTATCAATTCTAATATTATACCTTTTTTAACTCTTTTAATTAATTTGAGTGTGCTAGTGTGATGAATACACTTTTAATTTATCTCAGTACTACATTTTTAAAATCAGGGTGCTATTTACATAAAAACCACCTGCAGTTGGAACTTTAAACTCACTTATACAGAATACTATAAGATAGTATAGGCCCGACCTCCACTAAAAAGGATTTATTGAAGGAGTGGGGAGGAGGTTCATTATACCCTTTTGAGTGAGACATCTATGTTCTAATTATTAGTAGGAATTTTGAATTTTAGAGCCTGTGGTCGGAACATGTTCACTAGTACCACAATCACTATTAATTATCAGATTAATCTTTTTTATCACAATTTATTCTCTGAAAGAGATCAGATATAGGAAAAATATCAAATATTGTATTGCTGATAAAGTAATTCAAAATGATGTTTCTCGTCTGTAGGTCCTAGTAAAAAATTATCTATATTCCTTCCATTATATCTACTAATTCATTGTAATATTGTTGCTATGTTCATGTTTTCTAGTGCCCGGCTATTTTTGTCTTCTCAGTTCAGAAAAGTATATTTTATAGCCGTTCTGTTACTAAAGTACTGATTTTTTTCAGTTAAATCTTTTCATCAAAGTATATGAGAATTGATGTATAGTATATTACTATTTTTTAAATTTAAAAAAATTAAAAATATAAAGCAGTGGATGGTATGTTAAAACCAAGGCTGAAATCTTTATGGAATGACATATTTTGTTTGTGTTTTTTTTTTAAGTTGCTAATCAAAAATCTTTACGAATATGTTTTCCCAGAAGCAATTAGCGAAGTTATATTTTGCATATTTAAACAGTTTCATAAATTAATGTTTTAAATCTATTTGCAGAAATTCGATGAAGATGATTACAGACTGGTCCGCTTTGAAGGAAAGGAAAAAATGGTGAACAAGCAGTTTGCTATCGATCTCATTGCTAAAGTTCCACCAGCGGTTACGAAAGAAAGGGTTGTATGGTGTGATGGCGGTGGTGGACCAACTGGTCACCCAAAAGTCTACATAAACTTGGTATGTTAGTTGCATTTTCATTTTTTTGGTTGTTTTTTTTTTATATTATAACCATTAATACAATGTAACTTTAATACTGTTCTAATTATAAAGTTGTTCTTAAAGTCAGGATCACTTTGTTGTACAAGTAGCCTCTAACCTCCTTGTAAATCCACTGGGATTCTAATTAATACGGTTTCTAGGCTGCTATCAATCAAGGTATATTTAACCCCAACTTAATCTAGACCACTATTCAACATATTTTAAATATGATATTTATAAACAAAAATGTAAACATGTATGATAACATAAAATGTATTAAATAATAATAAAATAATTTATACAAAAGATAAAGAGAATTAAAATTATGTAAAACTAAGATAAATAAATACACATTCACCCTTATATACTATATTTACATTCAGCCTTGAGAGCCCCGAACCAAACTTTGTGACCCTCTTATAGGAGGCATTAATAGGCATAGCAGGGCTCCAAGAGATCTCAGTGTTTCTCTCCCAGCCATATCTCTGGTATTGAAAGCCTATAGACTTAGTGAGAGTGCTTGATCTTTTAACAGTTTAGTATTTTGTTATTTAGATTCTCAACTTTATAAGATTAAAATCCTTTTATATCTTACAAAAATAAGCTTTCATAAAATCCAAAGATAGTATTGGATAGGTATAAAAAAAAAAAAATCAAGTTATTGACAATACATTTTCCCTGTCCCCCCTCTTCTTTCACATAAGTTTAAGTTAACTAGTCCAAGAGATATAGGTTTTTGAGTAGAGCTAACTTCCCTCGAAGACTTGGTTTCAATTTATGTTTTTTGTTGGTATGTTATGGCATACTAAAAGTCTGGAAAAATATAATTGTGCAAAAATAGGGTTCAAGTAGATAATCATGGATGAATTGTGTGAGGTTCTACTATATACATTTTTTTAGAAGATGTATCATTTTAGTACATAGATTATGTTGTCAAACCTCAATTTTCATGTTCACACCAAGTCTGTGGTTAGCAATGTAACCACTATTTTTTAACAACAGTTCTTTGCCTGAGATATATTTCTTGGAGATCCATTATCACCTTGTGAACATATTTTTTCTCATTTTATAACTTCAATCATGAATAGTTATCTAGTGTTACATTTACTTTAAATTTCAAGATATTGTTTGTCATAGTAAATTATAAATTGCAGGACAAGCCAGGAAACCATTCTTGTGGCTACTGCGGACTTAGGTTCTATAAAGAAGACCATCATCACTGAGTATAAATCTACCTAAACACAAGTTCAGTTGTAATACAAATTTAATATGTAAAATAGTGATTCTTTTCTTGTATAATCCATAAATATATTAGTTATTTATCAGTTACTGTTAAATTATTGCAATTTTATTCAGCGAACCCCTTGTTGAAATTTCTTGAAATTTTGTTGTGAAGTTTTAACAGGTATGTCATCTCATCAAATTTCATTTCTATAATTTGTTTCTTTTTTTGTTATATTGTTTACAACTTATTGACCATTCTTCCCAAAACAATGTGCATGTCGTAGTGTGATGATTTATGACATCAAGATTTTTAAAGAATAAATTAAAAATAATCTTACTAAAACATTAATTTAAAACTATTCAACTCAATTTTTGTGACTAAACAAGAAATCAACTATATTATTTTGATTTATAATTTTCAAAAATGAATCTATATGATTGTCCAAGAAAAAACTTTTAACTACTCCTTAAAATTTGAACTTTTATGTTTCAAGATATATAGAATCCAAAAATCAAATTAAAAAAAAAAATCCATGTCCTTTCTCCCTACTGAACAAATTTGGCACCAAGCATTTCAATATGGTGGCTTAATAGAGGATTCGTAAACCTATATCTCAGCCATTTATGAAGGTAGAAAAAAAGTATATTGTTTCTTAAAAGTTTTATAAATATTACTTCTTGAACTAGCAGACTGTTTTGTTTTTTTATTTGTTTGTTTTTTGTAGGGTTTTGGTCCTCAATGTCTCTGTACCAAATTGACCACTCTTTGCATTTTGGTGGAGGAGAAAAACTTTGTGTAGACTGCCTAAGTGATTTTAATAAAATTTTATTAAAGTCTCCATAAAGATCTGTAAATTTTTTATTCAAAAGTCTCCCTAAAAAGTAGGGAAAAGTTATGGAGAAAATCTTTATTTGCACATAATTAAAAAATTATACATTTTATTATGTGACATTAGTTATGTAATATTCCTTTGAAATGTGATTAAATTCCTTACAAAAAAAAAAATCATTGAAACTGGACCTTTATTAGCAATGCTATATGATATATAAACGTAAATGGATACATGGTACCTTAGATTTTTTATAGATGTTTTTAAAAGTATTTGGGTAGGTTCTCTCAGAAACCTGTTAATCTTCTTTTTAGTTTCTGTAATGACTTATAAACTATTGGAATAACCAGGAACATTACAAATGCTTGTTGGAAAGATAATTAAATTATCCACAAAGCTGACGTAAAAAAAAATATTATTTTAATAGAACTAATTTAAAAAAATGTTGACCTAAAACGCTAGTCATAGGAGTGGCCATATCAAGTAGTTCTTATATTATACATTATTCATTTTACAATATCACCAAATTAATATAAAACAGTGATATCGTAAAATGAATAATGTACTCAAGTAATAAATCTCAAACTCCTGACTCAGGTTAGATAGAACAGGTGCTAACCTGTAGGACCACCTGCATTTCCTACTGTTGGGGTATGTGAGACTGTTTGATCCTAAATAAATATAATTTTCTTTTAATTTATGACAGTGTTTGCTAAACTCAATAACATGTCTATAAATCAATTGGATGTTATATTGATATTGAGGCTTTTATTCTTTGCTTTAATCTAAAAGTAAAATATTTGATTCATTTCAAAATTACTTTTTTAATCGAAATTCCAAGTGATGCAATATTTTTAATATTCTTATTAATATCAAAAGTACTTTATATATATCCTCCCTTTGTGCCCAGCTTGTGTGAAAGAAATAAGAGCTAATACAATAATCAACATCTAATTTAGAACTAATTAAAATTATTCTGTTTTTATTCTGAGATTTTTTAGTCCATGGCAATTCTTTCTTTTTTAAAAAAAATAAAATATATTTTAATGCATCCTATAGCCTCTTCCAATAGGATAAAAATGTATTAAAATAATTTCTTTAAGTTTTCAATTATGATTGGAATACAGTCAAATCTTTTTCATGAGAGATGTTTAAAAATTAAGTTAAGTTGTAATTGAATATGAAAAATGTTGCTCTGGTACTGCCGTCGTTATAAGCATTATATTCATGAAGAACAAATGTAAAACATTGCAATGTAATTAATTCATTGTTTCTACTAGAAAGAAATATTTCCCATATTATTAGGTCATATTGTAACCAACATAGTGGATCCTTGGATTTTTGTTGCTGTTTGAGAATCACTCACAATGAGCAATATAAAACTTTATAAAATCTTCAATAAGCTAATGGAAAACATGCTTAGTATGGTAACATAATAAACAATAGTTTTTTTTATTATATTTAATATTTATTTAACAGACAATAATATATATTTCACATAGTCATATGTTCTCTTTATGAAAAAATAAATTTAGAAGTTTTTCATTTCATAATTTTTAATTAAAATAACAAACAAAGAGCCAGTTAGAGGCCATATGATCACAAATTCAAACAATTACAGTGGCTAGTGTCTTTTCAAAAACTACATGAATACTTTGCTAATTTGGTCTTTTATACATTTTCTTCATTAGAATCATTTTAGCATGTCAAATAAACTTCCCTGTACACTGAAGAGAATTATATATACCAGAAGTAAACCTAGATTTGGTCAACCAGCAGGATAACTCAAGCTACTTTGGAAAAAATCTTCAAATAGACTTTCGAATATCTCCGGAAACAGAGATTTATTCTACAACACAAGAGTTATTTTAAATTAAATTAGTATGTAACCACTTCAAGTTGGTGAATAATTATTTTACTTTGAAACTAGTTCGGAAAGAATATTATACCTTATTTTCTCTTTTCTATTTGTGTTTTAATACAAACAACCTTCAATATGGAAGATTTTTAACTCCTAATTTTTTTTTTTTTTTTTTTTTTTTTTTTTTTTTTTTTTTTTTATGGTTACATACATAATTAACTCCACACTTGATTTTTTTTTGGTAGAGCTCTGTTACATATCCAATAATCAAACTTTAATTAAGTATATTTCATGAAGTTCAGCTGGAAGAAAACAAGAGGTCTAGTTCTTTAGACTAGACTAAAAGAAGCTTACTAAATAGGCTTTACATCTAAACACTGAAAAAACAGAAGCCATAATTCTTACAAAACAGCAACTACTACTCTTATCCCTTTTGCCAAGTCAATAAAATACTTGGAAGTTACATTATACAATATACTGTTATTGAATCAGCATATTAATTTAAAATTATAAAATGTGAGTGTACAAAATGTTTCCATATTTAAAAAAAAAATTATAACTATACCTAAGGAATAAATTAAAACTTAATAAACCAGTATCATAATGTATGCCTGTCACATATCAGGAGCATCTAATTTAACTAACTTAAAAATCACAAGTATTCCAAAACAAAGGTCTAAAAATTGTTAACAACTATTCATATTACACAAGAGTAACTAAGAGTCATTCAGAATTAATCATAGACACCATGCATGAAACATATACAAATTGACTCTTTTCTTTCAATCTTGATCCAACTCTTTAATCCCTGTATTAACTGAAATAGAAAATTATACAAAAGCAATAATTCTTAAATATAAACATAAAACATTCTTAAACTAAACGTATATTGAATATGAAGAAGATGGTCGGGGGAGTAGTCAAAAAGGAATTTGACCGACTCCGACCTTATTCAGAAAAATACAGTCAATCATGTATATATTTATACATATATTGCCATAAAAATCATCAATAAAGATCCTTATTTTATTTTAAGTTTTCTTAACTGTTTTGAGTTTTTCCGTTCATTTTATTTTTACCAAAATGTAAAACAGCCAATATGTAGTAAAGTAAATTGTACAAGGGTGTATCCTCAAATCAATTTAATAATTATTTAACATATTAATAGTCATGAAACTTATATATATTATAAAAACTTATATATATATATATAAAGCTATATGAGTACGCCATTATTATAACTAAACACAATTATTGTGAATCACTACTTTTCATTATCTAACAGTGCCTAACTAAAGCTCATATGGAATTGACAGAATCTGGGGTGTAAACTTATAATAAATTTATATGTGACTAAATTTTCCAGTTATGTTCAAAGCACCACAAAAGTTATCTAAATTGTACGTGCTAAATCTAGCTTGAACTAGTAAAATCTAGCTTGATTTTTCTCTCCAGTGTACAGGTGCCTATAAAACTGCGTGCAAATTAGAAAGGAAATATTGAAGAATATTTATCCTACTGAGCTCATTTCATCTGATTAGTTTTAAAAAATTAATAAATTAGATGTCATTCACAAAGATATAAACTTTATAATATTTAAAAAGTTAATATTGATGGAAAATATAGCTTCTTTATTTATTTATTTTTTTTTTAACAATTCTTCATTTTTGATCAGGAAAATTTAAACCATTTTATTAGTCAATATCAATCCATTAAAAATGAAGATAGAAATATTAATTTTTATTTTAAATGGTGTTTATAACACTGTAATTTAAAGGAGAAGGCACAAAATAGTTATATCATAGGAGAAAAATACAATTTGCATTTATATCCATCTTGTGTTAACCCTACAGAATCAATATCTATATTTTTCTAGAATAATGAAGTTATCTATCTTATTACCCCCAAGACATTTGGTCCTCAATAGCATGATTACAAAACCAAAATTATTAATTAAATGTAACATATTCAGTAACAGGGAGTATATAATGAAAAATATTTAATTAGTATCGACATAACCTTTTTTATTTTCTTAGTTTTGTGATAGTAGCAACTAGAAACTCGACTTAAAAAATTAGGCCATGTTTCCACCATATTTTAGGCTGATCAATTCAACGGCCACAGATACCATTTTTATCTTTAAAATGATTCAAAACTATTTATAAAATGCTAGAAACATTCACAAAACCTATATTATTGTTTCTAGCATTTCAAATGCTTGCTGAACATGATCTATTAAGTAAGGAAAAAATTCAAAGAAGAGTTGTTTAATCCGTGGTTCTTTACCACCAGTGTATCTATAAAAACTACTATTCATTTCTATAAAAATTATAATTCATTAACTTTTCTTATTATAGATATAAACTAATTAGTATTTAGAACATTAGGAGTTTCTTTAAGTTGATTAGGCATCATATAATCTAGCACATTTTAGGTCAACCTTGTTGAACAACCTTTTCTTAGAAACATTAATTTTATATTTGTAGTTCTATTGATAATCACTATTGTTCCACAAAGTACTTTGTTCCACAAGGAACAAAGTCATCAGATTCACAATTAAGTTTGAGCAACCAGTTTCATATACTGAAATATACTAATGATTTTATGGTATTTATTTCTCAGCAAAACGACTATGTTTTTAACTCGGCATTGGTTGTGTTGTGAGCATTTTGCTCCCACTTAAAAATTGGTGTAACTTGAATTATAGTACTTAGGCATGACCAACTGCGTATCACAGAAGGCACAACCTGCAGCAGATTAAATATTTCAGATTTTCAAATAGAATAAATCAGCAAAATCGGTACAACTGCTTTAATTAGGACATTCTTGATGGAACAGAATCAAAATAGACTAAGCAATATAAAGTTCCATTGTTCTAAATGAAGAACCATAAATTTGGAATATTCCAGAAATCGTCAAATAGCTGATGAAATAATGGGATTTTGGGTAGACTAAATACTTATGATTATCAAGGTATTAGGAAATTGAAAATATAAATATATCTTTTGAAAAGGTTTCTACTCACAATTCAGAGTAAACAGGATTGTAATTACAATTCATAAATACCAAAAATACTTATTTAAGTTGTATTTAATATCTTAATAAGGACTTCTAAATTACATGTTTGGGGAAGTAGGATAGATTTTTTAGGAAATCCACTGAAAAATGGTCTACCCCAAGTGGAATCCGGCTATATTTCAATTATTTCATAAGCAAGGCACTAAATTAGCAAAAAAAAAATGCAAAAAAATTAATAAATAAAAATATTATTATAGAAGAGTTAAATTAACGATATGACATACTGTTAGGTTGATAAGTAAAGTATCAAACTTCGATAATTGGCACATGAAACTGACAAAAACGGCTGGTAAGAAAACTATTACGAAAATACTATACTTATTCTGATTGTGTATATAGCCAAAAGTTTATCTGTTAATTTTTATAAATTAATTTATGTTGTTATTTCATTCTGGATATTAAACCAAAAATAATATTAAAAATGAATCGTCATTTTAATTTAGATAAACCATTTAGTTTTGAAAATTTCAATAGCAAATTGTGAAAACCTTTCTAGTTTGCACACCTAAAGATAGCCTCTTTATCATTTGAGACTACTAGCAGGAACATTTGGAGCGAGTTTGTTTTTTGGGCTCAACAAGCTCAACGGTATCCTTGTTCGGCTGCAATGCTCTGTCCACAATAGCTTCCATCCGAGCCATCACCAGGTCCAATAGGAGTTCAATTGATGTGGATACATTCAGGCCCGTCATGGCACTTGTTTCAAGATATGGGATTCTGGAAATATAATTACATAAAAATAGGTCAATTAAAATCACTAATTTTTTTTTTTACTTTCACTTATCGATACATAAAATATAGAAGCTGCTGTTTTAAAATGAGCAAGGATTAATTTCAACTCAAAGTAGGACAGTAAGCGAAAGGTTTGTAAAAACTTTGCCCGCTTCAATCTAGGGCAAAGTGAACTGGCTCCTGGAAGGCCACAAGGTGGAGGAGGAGCAGAAGAGAAATAACAACCAACAGTTGAAAAAACTGGAAAAAAGACACCAAATGATCAAAATTTTAAATTCTTACATTTACAACTTTTTGTTAATTACACTGCAGCTGCATGCCTGCATTGCCCACAGAGTAGGATAAGGCTGAATAAATAACTAAAATAAAAAAAAGAAAGTTTTGTGATCTGCCTATTACCACCACTTTTTTTTTCCATAAATAAGAAAGTCATTAAATCCTAAGAAAAAGTTGTAATTTTACTTAGATGTTTGGAATCTTGAAATTAGACAATTGTTAAAAGTAAAATACAATTAACATAAATTATTATTATTAAGCACTAGAAATTATTATTAACAGAGTCCTCACCTTGTGAAAAGAATGTGATAATGTAGAAGTAAATTGTTAAATGAATGGAATATGGTCCGGGTGCAGTCAAATAAAACTCAAATAGTAAATGGGTTTACTATTTTTATTTGAGCCAACGTTTTGCCCCAAGTTGCAGGGCTTCGTCAGGGCTGTTTTGATGGAAGTCAAAGTCAGCATGATTGTTGTTAAATAGTTAAACTCAATGAAATATGAATATAAATGTTTATGAATCAACGTTGGCATTGAACAGCCTACAATTGAAAAACAAATTTTAAATTGGTTATATCAATTTTAAGAGTCTCTTTGATGATGACTTGAGGGCTGAAACTTTGGGGCAGAATAAAGAGAGTGAGAGAAAAGGTTTAGAAGAAAATAGTTTTAAAACAACAAATGTTTTATCAATTTTAAAATCAAGTATTTAAAAACAAAAGTCAGGCTTCTTTCAAAAGATATGGTCTCTAACAACAGCTATATCAACCTTGATTTAAAAGTCATTTCAACTTTTTCCCATATTATGTCTAAATCTTCTAGGTCGTTTACTTGTATTTCAAAAACAGAGGTGTTCATTTTTACCCGGCCTGCAATCTATTTTAACTTACTCAATTTCCTAGAAGTTCTAATAACTAAGCTCATTTTAATTTGGTACAAGTTTAATAATGATATAAATAAAATCAAAAATTTTTTTATGACTCTGCATGATAATAATTATTTTATTTTATTTTTTCCTAAAACCTTTCACTTACCCAAACTGTTTTGCTGCTTCCCTAGCCCTGCCCGGGCTGATCACTCGTTTTTCTTCAAGATCGGCTTTGTTGCCACAAAGGACTATGTCTGGCATCTCGCAATAGGCATGAACCTTAATTAAACCAGAATAGTTAGTGTTCAAAGAAAATATTTTTAATGCAGCTGAAACATTATATTTTCATCTACTCAATTGGCAAATCTTTGGATATATATTCTGAAATATTTGATGCGCCTAGTTGTAACTTAAATGAGCTATTCAAAAGTGGAAACAATTTATATAATCAAGAAAATTAGATTTATTATAATCTTAACTAAATATCAACTAGTACAAAAAAATGTATGAATGCGTATTCTATCATTTACCATAAGTATAATTTTAAGACAAAGAAAGTTAATTACATCACTAATTATAAAACTCGCTAAATTTTATAAAAATTTTCTTGATTATAGTATCCTTGAGAGACAGTCCAGTAAGTACAATGATCCTGCCACATTATTTATCTCTTAATTAATTGTCAGAAACTCAGTTTTTTATGGCTGAGTCAATCCAGAAAGAGTGTCTACTAAACCTTGGTTCTCTCCCTAGCAAAACCAACTAATTTTCTTTCAAATGAAATTGCAATGCTAAGTTTAGATTAGATCTACATTTGTTTAACATATGAAGCATTTTAACCACTAATCTACCTCACTCCCTAAAAGTGAGTTAAAATCGGAGATGACATTGCCTAATATCATGTTATAAATAACATGTAAACATGATACTAACATTTTTAAAAGATTTGCTATGAGAAATGTCAATTACAATTTTTGAAAATAAAATTTGACTTTTTTTTTACTAATGATTCAGTAAAATGTTTAATATTAGTCCCTATTACTCAGCATAAACAGTAGGCATCAAAATATTATGAACATTATTCTAAAAACAATGTTACCGACAACATTTTGATGTCAAAGCACCTTTAATGTGCTAATTATAATAAATCTTTAATACATAAAGATAGTTCACAAATATATGTGATAGTTGTATAACTATTGTATTTACTTGTTAACTATCATAGTTGAATTGTGACCCACAAATAATATAAAAGCTGCTATAAATTTTCTGGAATTTAAGAAATGAAATGTATTTAGTTTCATAAAATATCAATAAAATAAGAGTACAATCAAAATGTTATTAAATAAAATAAAATGACATATTATTACAACCACAATATACATTATATAGAGGATGTTGTGGCCACTTAAGCAAATACATTTTTAAAAAATAAATAGCATAAATGCATCAATTTTGCATTTAAATTTAAATATGAACTATAATCAACTTAAAATATAAATGAATTCATACATTAAAAGTAAAAACATTGTAAGCCATTGTGGGAAGTTTTATGAAAAAAAATCTTTTAAAGCGCATATTGACTAAAGCTTTAATAAATGAACTTAAGCCACAGAAGCAAAAAAAATTTATAAAAGAAAATATAAAAACAAATGTCCTAAAATAATTTATTTTATAGAACAGAAATATAAAGTAGTAGAGATAGGTTATAAAGATAGGTTTGTTTAGTAAAGCAGCTATAAATTTCATTAAAAGAAATATATTTCAAACTTGACCATGCTGATTGTACTAAACAAACTTTACGGTACAAAGGTTTGAAAGTATCCACTAATTTGATTATTTGAAAACATAATTTACAATGTAATAATTCTATCTTTTAAAATATTTCTCAATACCTATGTTTGGACACATTCAATATCAAATGTAGGTCGAAAAAATAAAAACATGTTTAAAATATATGAAATCTACAATAATAAAATATAAATTATATAATCAAATAAATGAAGTCGTAAATTTAAAACCAAATATCTCAAAAATCATTTAAAATAAATTTTAAAAATACCAGAAAAATATTAATCCATTAATATTATAAAATTACTTTTTTAAACCACTTGACAAATTGCTTATTTAGCTGTTCCTGTCTTCATATATGGTAAATAGTATTTTAATATTTATAGAGCAAAAAGGTCACCAGTGAATGTTTTATATCATCGAGTGTTTAATGTTAATAATTAATATTAAGTATTCTAGTTCAAATATTTCTTATACAGTACAGTACATAAAACGAGGCCACTATTTGGTCAAGAAAGAGGTAATGGAGAGGACTATTAAAAAACATGGAATAAAAAAATATAATATCATATCAAACTGGAACTAACATGCATTTTACTAAAACGGGCTGAAGGGTCAGGTACTGTTCTTTGTGCCATAAAGAAAATGAGGCAGAGGAAAGTTTTTCAAATAAATGTGATCTAGAGGTAGCATACAAACCATGAACCATTAGAATTAAAAGATACGGTCTTGTCCATCAAGCCGTTCCAGCTGTCTTCAAATACATGGTGAACTTAACATCTAAAGAGTAATAGCTCTACATAAAAAGAAAAATCTATATAACTTTATCCTATTTATTATATTTTAAGCAATTAATATTTGAAATAAGAAAGTTAAAATATTTTAAGTTAATATTAACATTAAATTTATTAGTTTTAAGACATAACTCTATTGCCTATTATCAACTTTTTTTTATGTTAGTTGCAACTTGGATTACAGGATGTTTAAAGTTTTTAATTTTTTTCAAAATGATAATTTCTTTAGATTTGAATAGCATTTTACTTCTTCTACTACCTAAGACAGGAAGCGTGTTAATCATGTGAACCAAAATCTTTAATATCTCATCAAATTGGCAAATAAAGTCCTTTGAGTCTGAAAAGAGTGATTTTTAAAAAAATGTTAATATTTCAGTCCTCTGCTTATATGATTATAATTTTAGTAAATCAAAATTGATAGTGGCAAAATATCTCAGTTTTATTTGTTTTGATTTTTATATTAATTGTATATTTGTTTACAATTATTACTTAATTCACACTTAACAAAAATTGGAATTTTAAGAAGAATTAATAAATTTGTTTAAATATTTGAATGTTATTTATCATCGAATACAATTTAAAAATAAAGTGATAAAAATTTAGTCTATACAAATAAGAGTCAACAAAGTTGAAAAACAGATGCCAAAAGTCTCTGTGATATTAAAAATAAAATATGAACAGTTTCAAATGAACACTGCCATTCCAGCTCACATGGAAGTTTTTAATAGTGTTAATCTTGAAAGTAAATAATTGGAACATATAAATATGAACTATTTAAATGTTCTGTATAAAAAAATTAAAATTATTTATTATATTAGGTTGGGATACAGCAAGCTTATGACTGAATTTAAAATTGTAAATAATTTTACTTATTATGGTGAGAACTTTGTAATGTAGAAGTAAATAAGAATTTATTTTAAAAAAATAATAATAACTTAATAAATACCACATTTACCTGAATATAGGTCAAAGTTTTTCCTGAAATTATATTTGCTAAAAAAAGGAGTCCACCTATGTTCGATGTCGACTTTTATTCAGATTCAATCTAGGAAAATTTGAGATCAAGCAAGCTTAGGACTTTTAAGTCACTTTGTTTTCATCATGGGAGACTATATACTGTTTACATTTATAACAAGTGAAAAACGATCACTCGTTATCACAAATTTTAGGATAAGAAAATTAAATGAAAAAAAATATTGAAAACGGAATCAGAGATGATACATTCATAGAAAATGGTATATTTAAAGTAACAGATGAGAAAGAAAAAAAAGGCTGTATGAATGAAAATTGAAATATAAAAGTTTGAATGAAAATGGAAGAATGTTTACTTCTTCAGAGTCAACCTATATTCAAGAAAATATGATAAATAAGGAAACAAACTCAACTCAAACAATATTAAATGCAATCAAAGAATGCTGAAAGATAATGAATAATCAAATTTTATTTTAAATAAACAAAGAAGTCCGTAAAATAAATTTAAAAAAAATTACCATAAAGAAACACTAAAATAAATGTATTTTCCAAAAATATATAAAATAATAATGAAAATGTGCAAACCCAATAAAAAGCATAACAATGCTTGGAGAAAGCAGAAAAGCGAATTGCAAACATTTTGATCTATCAGCATGAAAGGAAAAAAAAACGCAAGAGGATAAAACTGTACTAAAACAAATAAATAATTTCAATTAATACTCACTTTGAGCTGCTCGAGCCACCCGCGAACGTCGAGAAAGGACTGTTCGTTGGTGAGGTCGAACAGGAGCAAAAACCCCATCGACTCGCGATAGAAGGAGGTAGTCAAACTACGAAATCTACAGCCAGTGTTAGTTAGGGCTAATAGGTCAAATCAGAACAGTCCTCATTCATTACATAGGCGTGCTAAACATTCATTGTTTCTAGAGTCTATACAAGAAATATTTATGATGAAATCAAGTAGTATTTATAATTAACAGGAACGGTCTCACTGCGATATCAAATAGTAATTTGAATAATAAAATGCTGTACTCACTTTCACCAATATTTCTTTATTACCCTTTTACAATGTTTAGGCTACTTATGCCATCTACAGGCCAACTGCTTTCTTATTGTACATTGTTTAAATCACTGTCTAACCTAGACCATATCTTAAATTCATTACACTAGTTATATTTAATAATTGTCAGTTTTGATACGCAATATTCTAGCCTGTAATTTATCTTTTATGGCATCCATTCCTTCACTATTACACATGATAAAGTTACATTTACAGAAGGGAATTTTATTTTGATTTCTTATTGAACTCATATATTACAAAAAGGTAAGAACTTTATTTAAGGTTACAAGGTAATAATTTATTTAAGTTATATTGTATAATTTTGTAAAGCAATATTAACTTGATGTCATGAATACTATTTTATGCAGTATAATACAACTGATACAACAATCAAAGTGAAAATGGGCTTTGATAAGTTTTGTCACTAAATATCAGCTGTACAAATAAGTTTCCGCCATTTTCTATCAAAAATTAGGAATTTATTGAGAAAGATTAAACATTATGTTTTATTCAAAGTATTGCCCATCACTAGCCACTATCTCCCTCCCCCCTCCTCTTTCTGGCAGCATAAACATGAATTAATCCAATTTTTGGTATCTTCATATAATATAAAGCACTGCTGATATAGGTGATGTTCCATCCACCAGAACAAGTGATAGTCAGGAGGGGCAATGTTGGTGAATACGATGGGTGGAGTAGGATTTCCCAACTAATTGTTTTCAAATAGATTTTGACCAGTGCCGAAACATGTAGATGAGTTTATGCAGGAGAATAATTTTGTGGTCTCTGGAGTAGTTAATGGGTGCATTTTTTGTTAAGCCCTCGGCTCAATCTCATTAATTATGTTCTGAATAAAGCTCCATTAATGGGTTCACTAGGTTTGAACAACTCATAATACTAATCCCACTAAATACACAGCATAAGTTTTTTTGTGATAATATGGTTTGGCTGTCGATGTTAAAGAATGGCTAGATGGTCCCCATAATTTTTGCCGCTAGGGGTTATCACAGTGGATCCATTTTTCATCAGCAGTGAATATACAACGCAAAAAAACCTCTTTATTATTGATGACAAGTAGCATTTCACTAATGCAAAATAGGCGTTCAACCTTTCTCAGCTTCAGTTCATTTATTTCAACCCACTTACCATGTTTTTAAATCATTTCCGATCTAAAATAATGTAAGATTGCTTGTTGAGTCACCTATACTGTAAGTTCTTTTTGTATTTGGGACAAATCTTCTTCCAGTAATACTTCCAATTCTGTATCTTCATACACTTTCTACCTACCACATCAAGCTCACCATTTTTATACTTTTGAAACCATTCACAACAACTTCTCTCGCTTACACCAGCTTCACCATATGCTACAAGCAATCAATGCGCTCAGCTACAGATTTTTTTCAAACTATTGATGTAAATTAAAAGTTCCCACAAATGATACTTATTCAACACAAAACTTGACATTTTAACACAAAAACAAAAATTATAAGATTCAGATAAATAATCACTAATGCATCAAGGTTATATTGATACTAGATGACCAAATTTCATATAATTTTCAACAAAACCTTCAGGTGGGACTGTCTTTCATCAAATGGTGGAAACTTATTTGTATTCCTATATATTTGTAGTATGATTTCAAATATTTTTTACAGTCAAGATGAAATTAAAGCACTAATAAACAACTTTTTTTTTTTTAAATTTTAAATATTTGTTTTGATCAAAAGTTTCTCTCCACTATAACTATATACCTTGCTATATAACAAAATATCTGTGATTCAAGAAAAATCTAATTTTTTACAGCTTTAATTCTTTAAAAACACCTGTCCAAATATGCATCAAGAGTCAATGGAAAATGTGAACTAAATAATGATGATGAACAATTTGCAGCAATATCTCTTCTATGGAGTAATTCTGATTTAAGTTGTTAGAGGAAAATATTTCTCACACACACCCTTCTAGCATCTTCTGACATGCAAGATGTTCCCATATTTTTCTATATTCAAGTTACTATGTTCATAAAATTCATTTTTTAATTTTTTAGAGCATCCGGACATGTTCATTAAATGTTGACGTTTTGAAAATATGAATGGTCAGAAATTAATGAATTATCTGTTATCTGTTAGTTTGTAAAATGTTCTTTTGTACAATACTTGTTCAAATATTTTAGAGCAGATGAACATTAAACTAAGTTAATGGTATGATGAAGGATTGTTATTCCAATAGAAATAGAAGTTTAATTTATTCACATTGTGACAAAAATTTTATCCGCTTAACGATTTAAACTGTACTACAAAGAAGCATTGCTATATCGCTTTTATACAGCTGATTTTTTCCTATTTTCAACAAAGTCTAGCACTATACAAACAAGCTATTTTGAGGCAAAGCAATGTCTATTTAATATGAGTACATCATGCCAAAGAAATAAACATCTAAATTTACGTGTTTCAATATCAATACATGGACAATGTCAAATAAAAATTGTGCTAAACCATCTTGAGTTTATTCATTAGCCCATATTATATGCCTACAATATGGCCAGATTTAGCTAGTAAGTGAAAAGTAATAATAACCTGCATTAATTTATATCATCTTCTGACCTTCGATAATACAATTGTTTTGTATTTTTGTTTTTTCAAACAATTTTAAAAATTGTTCACTACCAGTGATTTCCAACCCATAGAAATCTGCGGACCACTAAACCAGAAATTAAACCAAGTGCAGTCCACCCTATTCCTGACTTGTGAGAGAGGGATATCCCTCATACTAAATTTGCAAAAGTTGGTTGCTTAAAAGTGCATTTTGAATAACGTTTATTATACATTTACCTATAAAAAACATTTCAGCTGAACACAAATATCAGGAAAAATAATGAATAAAATAGTTCTAAAAATAAATTATTACAAGGATATATGTTGCCAGACCCTCCTGCAACCCTTCCAAGGCTCTTGCGGCCATCAGTTGGGAACCACTATCATATAAAAAAGAAATATTTCACTGCTAAAAGAAGCATTCTGCTTTTAGATACAATTTCATACTATAATTTAAAAATTTTAAATTATACTTGGATATAATGTATTTAATATTAATACTGTTTGAATATAATTAATGTTTTGTTTTCACAGAACAAAACAGACCATCATTCATGAGTCTGGACTGTGATAAGTCTTTGGATAGTTTAATTTTTCACTTGTATATGATCAGCAATACCTTAAGTTAACTCTTTCTTTCTCCGAGAAGAAAAGTAGCCACTAATTTAGTTATTCTCTTGGATATATATTTCACAAATGTTTAACAAATATTCCGTTAATTTAAAATTTAAAAAGCTGTTGAATAATTTGCAATTGGACAAACTAAATAATTGCCTAAAAAATTAAACTTAAAAATTCCACCTTTTTGTTTCCTAGGCCATCGTCAGTAAGCTGAAGCATGCTTAAGATTATAACAAATCAGTTAGAAATAAAACATTAAGTTCTAGAGTTGACAATCACATAAAAAGTTACCTTTCTTGGCCTGCAGTATCCCACAGCTGTAAGCAGATTCTCTTAGTTTTTCCATGGATCTTATAGGCCTGAACAGTAATTGTACAATGAACATTTACGAAATATTCAATAAAATAAAAATAACAAATTAACTCTGCAATACTAACCTTCTTAGCAGGTATATAAAATAAATATTAGTAGTATTAGATAAATAATATTAGAATATAACAATAATTATGACTAAATTTTACTCACACTTGGAGTTTTAAGACAAAAATTACTTTTTTAAGAATTTTAAACACATTTATATAAATAAATTTAATTACATAATCTTAATATAACAAACCCGATTATGAAAGAAAATTCATAGTTTAATTTTATAAGCTTAACTACTTATCTTTTCCCATAGGAAAAATAATAAAATATTAATAATGATCACTGCAACCAAGCAAATTATTTTTATATTCTTATTAATATGAATATTTATTTACATTTTAGTATTTCTATTATACGTTATGTAAGAGTAAAAGTATTACTTTTTGCGTGAATGTTACTCATTTAATTGTACTGTTAAATATAACATGAGTAAAAAATCTTCACTTTCTTGAATGAAAATATATATAATTCAAAATTCACAAGCCCTAGCACAAGCAACAAAATCTTTCAACAGCTAATACCGTAATGTCTTTTTTCACTACAAATAGTTAATAAAGAAATAGAGAGCTCTAGTGTTGTCTCAATGGTATTAGTAAATATGATTATATTTACCCACATTGGTATTCTATGGTTAATCAATTATCAACTGTATAAATTTTGAGTTTTTTATAATTCTAATAACATAAGTATAAATAAAATATAAAATTGAATGATTATTTACCACTTTCTTGACTCGAAAATCGATGCCAACAGTAGAAATGAATTTTGAACTGAAAACTCCATCAGTATACTGATACAGTACACTAGTCTTTCCAACACCAGAGTCACCAAGGAAGAGAAATTTTATAAGGTAATCGTAGTCATCACCAGCGATCATCCCTATATTAAATAAATTTGATAAAAAAGAAATATTGATAAAGTCGCAAAATAAAAACTGATCATTAACAGTAATAACATTAATAATTTAACGTATAAAAAACTGAACTCAAATAAATAAGTTTTAGATCTCAAACCAAGCACTGTGCTCTTGTGTTTGTTTTACTAAAACTATAAGCAATAATTTGTATACAATAAATTTAAAGACAAAAAACGTGAGAAGAAATATATCCTAGAATTCACCAACCATGCTTTGCTCAACCCACTTTCAACTATTCCTATAAATGCCACAAGTCATCTTGGTGCAAGTTTAGAACTGTCAATCAACATGCTGAATGAGTGTGTACTACCTTACATACAATGAGATGATGGTCGACCTTTGTTTTTCTTTTATAACCTAATAAAACAGTACCTAATAAATTCATATTTATGCGAATTTATGTCCATTCCAAACTGAATAGGATCTTCTATGGAGTTAGTTGGAGAGTTAGTTCATCCATCCTACACAAGTAGAAGTTGACAGCTGTGATCCAATTAAAGCAGTAATAATAATATAGTTTATAACCTACAAGAGAATATTGCATATAATTGAGTTCATGCCCAGCAGTCATTTAAAGAGGCAAAAGCCACCAAAATTGGCCAGAAACTTTCTCCTCGGTCTTGCACACACCCCAAACCAGGTAGTAAGGTGATCGAACATGCTCAAAATCGTTAAGGATGGATAAAATTGTATGCTCTAAGCAATCCCACTGGAGGAATCTTGCATGAATATTGTCATTATCTATTTCTAACTCTAACAGAGGTATAAATCTGTTTGATGAGGCTTCTATCAACTAAGTATAGTGACTTATGGCAGACTTTTTGGTTCCACTTGACTGATAGACATAATGCGTCTGAGGCTTACGAATCTTATGACCAGTACACAGCCTTAGAATCTGGTGCATGAAGAGGATAGGGATCTAGGGTACCATGTCAGGGGCTGGGACAAACAAAATACAGGACAGATGCATGGCATGAAAAAATACAATGAACCCTTTCCGAGTCTTCTGTACCACGAATGAAGAACCCAAAAGTGGAGGGTTGTCTCTTCATACACAGTTCTTTCGTTTGGGCTGTACCTCAGTGACAAGATCCAACAATCGCACAAACTATGAAAAAATTCACAAGGGCTAAAAAGCTCATACATACGATGTATCATGAATAAAACTAAAGAAAAATCAAACACTTTTATTATAGTTTTAATAACCTGACACTCAATAATGCAATAATTAATTAATAAGTTAACTTCTGGACAGCGTACGTATATACTTCATCAGTTTATATTATACTACAACTCAATAGATAGCACATTTAAAGAAAAACTTTAAAGATGCCAAATTTTTAATGAATGCAATATCCAATAATTTAGAATTATGGGTGTTTAATCAGAACTGAGGAAAATTAGTTTTATTTACAAATAATTGGATTTAATTCAGTGATGATAAAATTGTAGTCTATACATTTTGCTAAATATATATAAAATAAACTAATATTTCATAGGTATATCACTGAAATTAATAAATAATGTTGCAACCAAAGAAATTTTAGAGGATCAAAATCTAGAGAGATCATAAACATTTTATCCTTCATATCACTCCAAATAGGATACAAGTAAATACAACAAGAATTTTATAAAATACTGAAGAAAAGATTTCTTAATAAAAAAATTTATTTTGAATGCTCCAAAAATTAAATGAAACATTCAATAATAACATACAACCTAAATAGAAAATTTCATATATTTCAATGCACTTGAACCTTTCTTTTCATTACCTCTAGCAAGTAAACTTGGTCGTAAAATAATTGTAAAAACTAGCTTCTACTAAAATGTAAAAACAAGTTTCTGATTTAGTTTTATCTGTATGACGAGTAAAACCAAAACACTAGATTAATATAACCAAATAAAGATTATGCAACAGGTTATATTACAACAGCTGACTCCTACAGGTTTCTCTACCTGCCCATAGAAGAAGAAAATGGGAGTCCATCCTTCCCAGTTGATTGATATTTTAAGTTCTGACTTCGTTTTTTAGCCTAATAATCCAAGCCCCTCTTGTAAAGGTAATTTTAATCAAAGATGTACTATCTTTGATGTAGAAAATATTAAATAGCAAGAAACTATCGAGAGCGAGTTTCAATCTCCCCTCCTTTGTTTGATGTTATCTTTATGAATCAATGGTTGAAACGATATAACAAACTAACACCTCATTCAGCAAATATAAAAAAGCTATCATTCTTTTCTTGCCTACTTTCGTATACCCGAGTCCAAATGTAAGATTTTTTTCTCACTAAGCATTTATCAAGTATTTCTATAGCACCGCTGTCGTTCACTTTCCCTCGTTTAACTGGATTTTGACAACGTACCTACGTAATTTTTGGAAAAAGGCTTAAGCACCATAAAATCGAAATTTGGTTTTTGATTTCTAATGGACCAGACACAACCTATACCGATTCAGGATATGTCGAAAAATGAAAATAATGTAATCACAAATATTGATAACTCTGGACCTGGAAGTGCTGGAAGCCTTTTCATGTAGAGCCTATAGATGACTTTATTTCTCTCATGAAACATAAAATCAGATTAAAATTTGAACAAGTGTAGGTAAATATTACTGAAAATAAATAAAGAAAAATTATTACGGGACATCTCTCCTTGGACATTGAGTGTAGCATAGGTTTCCATAATGCAATAGGTAAAAGTTTCAATATAGTTATACCATGAATCCAAGCCCTTTCCCCTGTTCAAAGTTGCAATGGATCTGGGCTCTAGGCTCCTCACCAATCAGCGAATTAGTAGGTAGCTCTAGTCTCACTAATGGGTGTATGTTTATTTCTCCCTCTTCATGTGACTTAAATTACTCTCCCCTGATTATATCTTCCAGCCAATATGATGGTCAGCCATATTGCACTCATCAGAGAGACAATATTGCACTCTAGTTTGACATACTTTACCTAATTTTCTCTCAGCAGATTATCTTAATAAATTTTTCCTGATGTCTACAGGCCAGCTGAAGGGTTTTAACAGGAAATTGTATTTAAGCTACTTAATTTTCAAATATTTTCTGAGGGGGTCCACCCTTGCCTTCAGTAGGGAGTGAGAGGTGTTCCATACATGGTCCAATTTCCAATTAAGTGGAACCAATTGGGCTAAAACAAATTCATAAAGCAACTCGGAAAGGAAAATTAAAATTGAAAAGCTGATGAAAAGGCTAACAGGGACTAAGTGGGGAGCGTCCCTGGACGTAATTAGTATGGCCTACAAATCATCATTACGGCCTGATCTGGAGTATGGAGCTGAACTTTTAATAACCCTCTCCAAAGCAGCGTTAGGAAAGTTAGACAAAGTTCAAAATCAAGCCTTACATATTATATATACATACAAGCATAATCACTGGCAGTGTGAAATCGACTCCCATCATATCTATGAAACTCCAACCAAGCAGGTCTTGAACCACTACAGGATAGGAGGGAGAAATCTGCTCTCTGTCTTTGTGAAAAGCTTATGCGACGAGAGGAACACTGGTTGGATTATCGTAAAGCGAATGAATGACTGAGGTCCCATCGCACTTTTATTTCAAAAGCTGATGAAATGCTTCACCAGATAGACCTACCAACTGAGGAAAGGCAGAATATAAGCTGCAGGGTCACCCATGGAAGAAAAGTGCAGAAACATGGCTGCTATCATGAAGAAAAGAGGAAGAGTTATAGCTCTGCAGTAGATACCAGGCCATGTTGGTATAAATGGTAATGAACAAGCTGACAAGTTGGCTAAGCTCGGTTGTGCAGAGAACCAGCCTATTCTACCACTTTCCTACAGAACAGTAAAATCAATGATAAGTTCTTATTGTAAGGGCAGGACAAACACTAGACACAAAGCATTTCCTACATGATTGTGGCAAACGTGCCAAAGCAGATTCCGCTGAAGTCTACAGGGGACTCAAACTGACATGTGGTCGGATCAAGAAAGATTGCCCTAAACCTGAGCTTAGAGCTGCTGCACTAAGAACAATTTATGAGCTATACCCCATAGAACAATGGGTGCACATTTATACTGATGGGTCTCCGTCCGGTATTAAATAGGAGCTGGAGCAGGTGTATACTCAATCTACTTTCAACTATCATTTCCCATTGGAGCTGGATGTGATAATTATGATGCAGAAATTTGCTTCGAGATGGAAGTCACTATTGAATGCGATGACAACACTGTAATCTTCAGCGACTCCCAAGGCGTAATACAAAAACTAACACCAGGTGCTGCAGGGTCACCCATGGAATAAAAGTGCAGAAACATGGCTGCTATCATGAAGAAAAGAGGAAGAGTTATAGCTCTGCAGTGGATACCAGGCCATGTTGGTATAAATGGTAATGAATAACCTGACAAGTTGGCTAAGCTCGGTTGTGCAGAGAACCAGTCTGTTCTACCACTTTCCTACAGAACAGTAAAATCAATAAGTTTTTATTGTAAGGGCAGAACAAGCGCTAGACACAAAGTTCAAGTGGAAGGAAAAAGTGGGAGAGCCTACTGCATAAGGATAAAGGAATACCCAGTAATCTTAGAAGAGCTGAGAGAGTGGCTTGTTTTCGTCTAGTAACAGGACACTTTATTCATTTATTTCACTGAGATCATGTTCTATCAGGTGGTTTTATATTTATTTTTCATTGGTTTCGTAGGAATCTACATACTTAGCATATATTCTTCAACAAATATCCAAATATTTAAGGTAAATCATAGCTGTCAATTTCCTCGTGTCCAAAACAAAAATAAACCCTCAACTAATACGAAATTTCATTGGTCCATCCTAAACCAAATAGGGAATCCTGATTTGGAGTAAAAAGGAAAAAAAAACAGCAGATATGTGTTAAACTATTCCCCCAATAATTGTATAAGTTAGTGTCATTAAATTAAAAAACACCCATTATCTTTTATTTATTATACATCAATATAACTACTATGGTTCATCTTTATTAATAAAACTTATCACCTTTCATTTAAGACTACCATTAGAAAACATGTCTGTTTGCAGTATATGTGATCATTGGAAATCTTGATATGGTCGTATGTACTGACCTGCGTCACGGCTCTCTTAACCATAAATAAAATCAAGGTTAATATACGAACAAACACTACTAGCCAGATCGGTGTCTTACAGGAAGGGGGGGAGTGCCTCAGGCTGGCCCTGTTGTCGCCTTTGATGTTCAACCTGCGAGCTCTGTGATCAGGATTATATCACATATGATAAATCGATCATATGATCTAAGAAGTGACCAAGAAAATGTGGTCCACACAGAGTTCACAGATGATCAGGCAGTTACGGCACTCGGTGGGGTACTGATACCTCCTGACCATCTTCTCATATTGAATATCTGTTATTTCAATACCACTGGGGAGATATAAAATACTTTATTTTTTTAATAATTTAACATATTTTATTTTATTTATTCACTGCTATTAAATACTGTTTTAAAGTATTGAGACCCATTTTATTTCCTAATGAAATATGCTAATTTTTATTTACAACTTACACATGCACATACATTCTGGAGATTGAAGAATAAAAATGATCTAGCAGGAGTAAATCTATTTTTAATAGACTTACTCAAATAAAACAATCATTGTTCTTTAAGATTGATTGATAAATGAAATTAATTGTGGTAGGAGAAAGAAAACTTTTTTTTTACTTCTCAAGAAAAGACTACAATGATTTTGGGGGAAAAGGTAATTTTAAAAAATTGATCCACCTAGAAAATATTTGATATATTACAAAAAAAAATTTATTATTTTACACTTTTATATAGATTTAGCTGCATTCAGCTGAACTGTTCGGCTTGAGTACCCCACCGCATCTAAAAAAAAAAAATTCATTATCAAATGGGATTATCGCATAGCACTTGGTTGATACCCAAAATATTATAAATTAAATAAAATAAAATTTTTAACAAAATAAAAAAGATATATAAGCATATCTATATTTATTATAAATCCATGGCTTTTCATTGAATCCCTTTTTCTAGTATAAGAGCGAGGAAAAAAAAAAAGAAATGAAATATGGCATATTGGAGCAACTTCATGTAATATATTTTTAAAAAGGATTATTTGATTTTTTTTTTAATGCTATTAAACAAGAAAGATGTCCTTTGTTTTGGTGACATAAGTTAAAAAATATATAGTAAAACTAAATAAGTAAAATTTTAACTTTAAATTCCTAAAAGTATTTTAGAAATCAAAACATATGTGTTGATTAAATTTACATAATTTTCAATGGAAATCTAGATACACTTTAAATTTACTTGATCCATATTCAAGGTTTAAGTCCTTTATGTATGTTGTGAAATGCCACAAGCACTTCTTGTGAAATATATATTAATATGAGAGGTTTAAGATTTGACCATCAAAGGCAGTATACCCTTTTTCTAGCTGGGAACAGACTACTCCATTATCGATAATATGGTTGGGCCCAAGAAAAACATCATAAAAATATTGATAATATGCTATGATTTAAATAAATTACTATTTTTAAAAAATATACTTATTTTCCAATTAACATAAGATATTAAAAACATCTACAGTTTAAAAAATATAACAAAGCCATGTAAATATGATTGCAAGAGAAATCGGACACACTCGGCTGTCTCTAATTTTTAGTTTCTAAATTGCTGCTTCTATTTTTCACCTTTAGTACTATCAATCCTAAAATTATCAAATTCTTTCCTGGTTCATATTTAAACATTTTTTGTTACTTTTACAAAGCAAAATTATCAATTACCTCAAATAAATAAAATTAAAGTTACTTTAAAGATTTTTTTAAAAACTTTACAGTTTTCCTTTTGCTAATCATCACTAGCACCCTTCCACATGTTGTAAAATTTTCATTAGTAGGATAATAATTCTGTTACCTATATCAAAAAAACTAGTCTAAATTATCCTTTCGTCCCAAAAGGAAAACTTATTTTCTTTTATTTAAATAATAATAAGCATAAAAAATTTAAAAACATACTGACCGGCCATGTTTTAATAACAAACTCGAGATGGGTCAGGCAAATCTTCAGTTTTATTGATTAGTAGAGATACGAAATACTATTATATAAAGATTGGTTTATTCAAATCTCAAAAATTCCTGTAAATAAATATCCATGGACAAACCAAATGAGGTAAATCCAGACTGTGAAAGCTGGATGTGGGGGTGAATTTGTGACAGGGATTTGATCAGACAACCTGAGGATTGGTAGTCTGGCGCGTTACCACACTGCTACCACTCCCCCTTAACCCAAAACTTTAAATGAATATATTTAAAATAGATAAAAATTGGAAGATATAGTGAATGAAAAAATGTAACAAGGGTCAAAATGTCGGCATCTAATAGCTTTTCTTTTATTTCAGTAACCTTATTTCAATGCCACCCAAATCACCTTTCTTCAATTATATATGGTCAACTAATTAAATTAAATTGACTAATTAATTAGATTTTCTAGTTAAATATTTTAAACTGTAAATGTTTTTATTAATAACTGTTTACAATATTAAACTAACTATAAATAACAATTGAAAGAGCCAAGATTAAAAAAATATTTATTTATGGAAAGGTTTTTATAAATAAAACGTAATGGAAGACTTAATTTTCATCATCACAACAAACATCCAGCGGAAAAGTGAGATCAAACAAACTTTCAGTACAAACTCACATCTTGATTCTTTGCTTTAAGCTTCCTCTCTATGAGCGCTTGCAGAGCTTCCGACCTAACTGATAGTGAGTCGACCTTCTCTAACAGCTGCTGGTATGGTGACAGAGGTTGGGTGCCCATGACGACATGACCCAATTTGGAGTCTATCTTAGCGTCCAAGCGAGCATTCCTGATTAAATTTACAATCCAGCACTCCGCCTCATCAGGATTCATGTTAAGTTTTTCAGCTAACATTCTGTACAACAACAATAAAAGAAAAGTTTAATCATTTCAATTCATATAATAATAAATAATTTTTCTCAATTAGTTGAGGAAGTGTACCAGAAGTGAACCCATTTAAAATAGAACAATATAAGTATTGACACCTACTGATAAGGATATACACTGTGTACTACAAGAAGGGTATTTATAATGGGAGAGTTATGATCATATTATGATGAAGGAAGAGAAATTTAAAGCCCAAAACCTGTAAGTAATGTTATGAAACTTGTTTATTGTTTATGTGCCACCGTCATTCCTGTTCCTACATGAATAAAAAATTTGTCATTTAAGATAAAAATACTAATTTTTGACTATTTACGTCTTGGTGTGTCATTTGCCAACCATTTATAAGCAAAATTACTTAATTCCTTAACAGATAAATAACTCATAGTTTGCGTACTTATGAAGAATACTAACTACTAGATCTTTCATATTTATCCGTAGACAAGAATGCAAACTATGGGTTATTTTGTAGTCATCACTCAACCTGTTAAACTACTGTCTAATAACCATTGATAATAATCACTGAACTAATTTATTATGCATTTTTCTTATTATTTTGTGACATTGAAAACTATACTCTACAATAGCATACAAATTACCATTCAGTATTCATAGTTTTTTTATGTATTTAAAGAACTATCTCTAGCAAATAAGAAACTTTTACTGTATATAATTGTAGAGCAATTAAGATCAGTTTGCCTGTCGGTAAAGGGAGGGAGAAGAAAGTGGGGTAAACGTTCTCCCACCAACCCCCCTGTTCTCTCCACTAGGTCCGTTCAAAGAACCACTTCTGACTGTACAGAGCATGCGTAGTACATGTTTTCCCTCACAAATCCTGTACTGCACATGCTGTGTACAGTTCTGTATAATAAGAAGTGATTGTTGGAACAGACCTACTCAGTAGACTGGACAATCTTTCCTAACCTTTCCTTTCCACTCCTCAATCTACTTCTGCAACAACTTACAAATAGAAATTCCTCCTTTCAGCTCTTTCCAAACTATTTTTCATTATAATAATAAAATTTTAAGTTTACCATCAGGTAAACTGGGTGGAGGGAAAACTATCCACTCTCAAACAAAAAATGTTTTTATGAACACATTTAAATTCATGAAAACAGAGGCTAAGAGTGGTCCAATCCATGTTTTATGAAAATTCATAAATTAATGCACTTATCATAAGTAAATCCTATGATAGGGCCAAATATACTGCATTTTAATACATTAAAATTTAAAAAATAGTTGCACTAAATATTTCACAAAAAATTTAAATTTTAAAAGAGGCAGTTTTCTTCTGAATGAAAAGATTATTAAATCTCAAAAATGACTTTTTGAAAGATACAGTGATGATCTCAAATAACAAGTCAGAACAGGGCTGTCAATATATTTGTCTACAAAGTAAAACAAGAATCAATAAGAAACAATCTAAGTCAAAGATAAAGGATAACCTAAAGAAACTAGTAACAACGTCCCCTCTTAGTAACTTAAGAGACCGAGAATAGAGGAGATAAATATGTTCCAAGTACCTATCCAATCCCAAACTGGTTGGGTATTACAAAGTTCCTGACTGCCTCTTGGTTTGTTCCTAGTAGGAGGGGGTTTGCTATCATGTGGAGGGGAGAAGGAGCTAGGGTGTGGGTACATGAGTTCCCTTCCCTACAGGCAAACTTATCTTGGACTAT
Organism: Halyomorpha halys; assembly: GCF_000696795.3. Taxonomy (NCBI): domain Eukaryota; kingdom Metazoa; phylum Arthropoda; class Insecta; order Hemiptera; family Pentatomidae; genus Halyomorpha; species Halyomorpha halys. The sequence continues at coordinate 453,546 of NW_027111618.1, forward strand.
ACCTTATTAAATAAATTAAAACTATACAAGTTCCTAAAAATGTTAGTAATTTGTCCTTTAGCCATTAAAATAAACTGTAATGTATGAAGCTTTAAATGATAGATTAAGAAGTTTGCATACCCTATACTGATGCACTGATGAATTCGGCAGAATGTTTCAAAAATCATGAGCCTAGCGTTTTCAACAAATTCATCCAGACAGGCGACTAAGAAGAAATCATAAAAGACTACCATTTGGCACTCATGAAGCTTCTGTCGAGCACCTTCAAAATCAAAATTAACGTAAAGATGTTCCAAGAACTCAGTGATTGGATCTCGGTAAGTATAAGATTCCTAAAATATTGTTATTGTAAATAATAATAACAAGATACAATTATGAAAGATATCAATGGAATGTTAATATAAATCTCACATACCTGTTGAATAACTTTAACAAGGTCTTTAAGAGCACTCCTACGAGACCTGTTAATGATTACAGCAGTTGCCAAATACCTCAAAATATGAGGACACATAGTTTGAATAGCATTCAAGTAGCTAGAATAAGGAAAAGAGAACATTTATAGAATGGTGGTAAAGTTTAGATAGTAAATTAACTCTTAAATACATAATTTTATAAAACACATATTCAAGTGTAACTTAGCCATTACCATTTTTATTTTGAGAAGTAATGAAAATTGAAATTTGGACTTAGAATCCATTTTTAAAATTGGAAAAGAAAACTAACTATACCAATGCTCTAAACCATATTCAAATCCCTTCGATACTTGACTAGGTATTCATCAAAATTGTGAATAAAAAAATTATGTTTAACCAACATTTTGAAGTAGTTGTGTTTGGAACAAGAAAAAAAATATATATTTTCATCACAAAAATGATTTCACTAGTTAATTAGTCACTCCTAATTTTATAAAACATGCTCTATTTAATTCATATTTTAAATCTAAAAATTGTTTAACAAAATAGATTTAAGAGACTAAACTCATACAATTTTGTGATTTTATTTAAAATCTGTTTAAAAGGTCTCATCTCATTATCCTCATTAAGAAAAGATAATCTACTTCCAAACTTGACTCTTTCAGTATCCTAATTCATAAAATTTTACAACCCAATACATAGCAAAGAAAAATATTTAAGACACGCATTAAAAAAAATAAAGTTTCTTTAAAACTATATCTGATTTTGGATGAATAATGAATTAAAACATGTTGCTAATTGTATATTTTCCCTCTTACCTATGATGGAGAAATACCTACTCATGATTGGTTAAACAAATGGAATGACACAGCAAAATAAATACCTATTATAATCTATTTATACTCCTCAAAAAATCAAACATATTATTAACTTGAAAATAACGAAAGGTCGAAGATTTGTAAGTATAAACTTTAATTTATATCATTCATATTTAGCAAACAAAATAAACTCACTGGGGCCTGTATAAGAACATGTCTATGATGAGATCTCTTCCTTTGGGATGATTGAAAAATATGAACAAACTCCAGTGGATCAGCCAAGTCCTCTGCTGTAGTAGCTGCAATGAAGAACTAAATGTTGTTGAATCTATGAACTCTCGTAACTTGTTTAAGTCCTCCAGAGCTGTCTCCCAATTCTGGATAAGAATTTCAGCAGCCAGTTTACCCCATAACACACTCAAGTAATTCTGAAGGAAAATAGAATAGTAAAATTTATTTGCTATACAATTCACTATAAAAATTTGATATATTTTCCATCATAAATCAAAACTTGAAAAATATATAATATTACTTTACCTTGTCGGTAGGTGGCATAACAAGCAGATAAAAGTACAGATACCCAGTTGTGCTCGAGTAATTACCACACTCATACTTAAATTTGGCAATTTTGTAGATATTTTCCATCATTTCAATATTAAACTGAAATCCATATACTTTGCTTAATACTGATGAAATATAATTTATAAGATAATTGATTTTAGCAGTAACAAACAAATATTTACATCAATTTCCTTAGCTAGATAAGCTGTTAGAGCTTTTGGGTCTTTCATCGTTTCTAAAGCTGCACTGCTGTCGTCTGTTATTACTTTAAGGAGTGAAGTCACTTCATCTTGTAATTCTTGCATTTCAGTAATAACTTTCTCTCTTTTAATTTTCAAAAACTAGAAAACAAAAATTTTCAATAAACAGGTAACTCTGATAAATAAATAAATAAATAGTATACTAAAAATAAAATAAAATACTAACTTCAGGAACACCTTCATCAGGATAGAGTATTTTTCTGATATCAATATCAAAATCTATCATGTTAGTTTTACTCAAAATATCTAATTTGGCCTGGAGTAATTCTTGTTTATTGTAAATCTGAAAATAAATAAAAAGATCAATGGATTAAGATTAACAATCAATTGCTGCTGTAAAATCAAATTTTCTGTGAGTCTAGAAAAAATCTATATTTTTTTAGTTTATATTATATAAAAATTTATATTTATAAGAGTCTATATCTAGAAAAAATATAACGAACATTTTTATGTAATGGTAACTTTAAAAACAACTAATTTGATAACAGTTTTTCAAAAGACTAGATCTTCAAAAGAGCTTTATCTAAATATAACATGTTTTATCAAGAAATCTAAATAACCTACATTCTTTTAACACATATTTCTTCATATATTCTCTCCTACCAATAATGTTAGGGTCTTATACAAATTTTCATGCTGTCTGAATCTGCTTTTTTAAGTCAATTACTAAATTAACAGTTGTTAATAAAATTTTCTAACACCAATAATTTTATATTTTTCCCTTTTTCTGTGTACTTAATTCTGTAACCTAACAATATTCTAACTTAGCCTCCTAGACAGTTATTACATTAGACTCTGAAATATAACAAGTATTTTTATGAAATGTTAACTTTACTACCAATTAATTTTATATTTTACCATCAAAATTTGGTGACAATTCCAAAGCACTGTTCCGACATAACGAGAGGGTCTGAACTCACTTATTACATCATGTTCTATAGTTGTGGGTTATAATCTACAAAACATTGTACTACTTTAACTGTACCACAGTCGTGGACTTCCACTTGCTCAAGAGATAAACAAATACTCAACGAATCCTTTTCAATTAACATCAAAATATTATAATAATATTATTATGGAGCCAACCACAAAAAAGGTGTTGTGGTTGACCATTAGTGTTGGTTATAATCTAATTACATAGTTAATTCATTCATAATTAATAATTGAATTATATAATGGTAAGATTATAAGTAAGTACACACACATATACCTTGTTGGAGTAATGCTTCAGAACTAGTAACCAAACTTTGCAAGAAAGGTATCAGTTACATTATTTAATTTTACATATCAGTCAAAAGAGGCTTAAAAGTATTCTGAAAGAGAATAACCTATTAAATCTATAAAAGCTGTATCGACAATTCTTTTCCTTGGAAGAGTAATAAATGATTACATATGTAGTTATTCCGAACAGAGCAATTAATGCAAACAAATGATTCCAAACGTAGCAATTAGTAATCAGTAAGCTTATACATTCAAATATATAGTCAATACCTAAAATATTTTAATTATCTGGATACAGAATGCTGTCATACAACAAGACAACTGAGGAACATTTTGCCTGTAAGGTTATTCAACTCCATCTACTTGTCGGCACTTGCTAATACAAAATTAAATTAATAGTCCAACATACAATAAAGATACAGTCTATTACTATTATAAGATGAACCTGTGAAAAGCACATTTACACTGAATTGAACAATAACAGGGGGACAGTATGATTTAAAATAACTAGTACAACAAATGATATGAAATGGTGATTTGCAATAAGGGATAAATTTCTGTAAAATTATCACTATTAGACTAACCTTAAAGATAAAAAAACTTATTATTTCCAAAATAAATATTCAAGATATGGAGCTTCAATTAAGTGATGTTAACAAGTTTATGAAGTAGTAACACAACTAATATAATGACTAAAATTGTAACACTAAAAAAGAGACAGGATTTAGTGTTAGCAAGAAAAACAATTAAATGTGCATACCACCCAAATGTGCATATGCCTAAACTCACCTCTTTTCCTGAAATGAACTCCATCAAAGGAAACACCAAATGGACATCTAAATAAGGTGCCATTACAGGCGTTAAATCAAACTTAGCCATTTTAAAATAATTTTAAATGAATAACAGTAATATATAATCTCACGATAAGCCACAAGACACTCTCAACATAAAAGAGGGGAGGCTATGCTTGGTGTTACCAACACATGGGGCGACTAAATATTCGTAAAACGTTTTACAGAAGGTTCATAAAAACAAAAACAATTTCGGGTGAGTTTGCTCATAATTTATTTTTATAAGGTTCTTATAAACATAATGGAGGCCAACTATTGTGTTGTTCCTTCAAATAATTATATCTGGTGTTGTGATATTGTTTCCAGATTGAACAATGATGTAAGCTATCTCTTAGCTAGTTATACATTCTTTAAAATTTTCTATTCTCATTTTGATATTATCTGTTTCAGATTCAATCTTTAGCTCATGATTTACAAATACTGTTTAAATTACAACAGTGCTATGTAGGCTTGCAGAAACAGTTTGATCAACTTTACAGCCAACTTGAGAAGAAGTTGGAAGTTCTGAGCTTAAAAAAAATCCATTTGTCTGTTGATAACGAACGGATAACTCCTATTCACGTTGAAGAATTTGTAATTTTCACAAGGAAGGTTTGCAAATCTCTGAATGAAAATTTGCTAAACGAAAACGGGAAAGCAAGGTTCATAAGTTATGTTAGAGGTATACATTTGTGAATTATGATCATAGGCAAAAAACATCATTCTTGCTCATTTTAAAGAGGCAGAATCATCGTAGTAAATATTATACTTAGCAAAGTATCGAATAACATAAATTAAGAATTAATTTGTTGAAGGGTAGTGAGATAATGTTTCCCTCAAATTTAAATGATTCATCTAAAACCTTATAATTAGTCAGCATTTGCTCCTATAACTATTTCATGGATTCATAGATTTTGATTTGTTCTTTAATTTCTTCTAATCTATATGCAATTAAATCCATACCAACCAACACCTGAATCTGTGCGTTTAAGGTCTTGCCAGGCGATTAACTTGGTCGCCAACCTTGTTTTCAGCATGAAATGTCAACCACTAACCTACTCGTGGACGATCAACATCGACTTCCCAGCATGTTGGCAACCAACTTAATCGTCAGAAGCTTCATTTAAAGGACCCATAACACTGTCAGTCGTAATTCTTATTGAGAGGTTAAGACAGATGAATCACGGAGAAAATTCTGAAAAACGATCATTAAAAATTTGAAATGTATGAGTTAGGAGGACTTACTCAGTACCCGTCAAATTTAAATTTTGGTGATCAGACTTCAGAATTTTCTCCCTAATCTATCCTTCTAAACCTTAGAACTTGAAAGCCCATTTCTTGTTTTACTATCATTCCGACTAACCGTGTTGATTCCCTTTTACATACCCCACAAAAATAACAAGATTATAATCAATTAACAATTAACAATTGTTTCGTTGTATAATCTTTTTTTAAAAATTGAACTTGACTGTCAAAAAAAATACTCAGAACATGAATAGTTGATATTAATATCGCGGTTTTGCTTCAATAGTGGCGAAAAAATGTTTTGGCTTTACTTTCAAATTTTTTAAAATTTTCTAAACCTCTTTATTTCATAAATATATATATATACAATACGGATTTATATGTACAATGAGTATATAAATACAATTACAATTTTTCTTGTTTTGCCTTACGGCGTTACTTTCAAATGGACGGGTTCCAAATATATATAATCCTGTAGAGTGAGTAATATATTTACTTTCTGTACTGTGGTACCGTTAAAGATTATCCCAAAGCTCATAGGATTGTCAAAAAGTTACTAGTCTATGATGCAGTCTAAAAAAATTTTTTTATTTGCCAGATATGCCAGTTCTAGTATTGCAGCGACATATGATAAGTTAGTGTATTAGGTGAATGAAGTAAATCGAAGTATGAAATACCCTAAAGTTCCTAACCAGCTGCAAAAAAAAAAAATAAATAAAATAAGATGCCAGTGCCTCTGTTATTAAATAATGATTTTAATTTATCTAATATTAGGAATCTAGTTTCATCTCAGTTGGTCATTATAATGTTGTTTACAGTTAGTACTCAGTATCTAAACCTTCTGATTAAATACTCGACTAAATTCAAAAGAATAATTTCAGGTCATTTTAAAATAAACTGTCACTTAGACATCCCGGTTCTTTGAAAATCTAAAGAATCTATTGTTTTATTTTTTCAATCAGTTGGCAGTATTCTGTTTTTTCTTAATACAATGGGCATTTTAATAATTTGTTCAAAAAATGTGGAAAGGTAAAATTAGAAAAAAAATCTTGAAATTCCTGATCGTAGCACTCCAGAATAGATTTGTCATTAATTTTTTTTTGCACTAAAAAGTTTCTAGAGAAAACATAAAGGTGCCCCACACGTTTACCAAACAATGGCGAATTCGCGCATGCGCTTACGTGTGGATATGTCATTTGGATTAGCTGGTACACGTTAGACCTGAATTTGCGGTCACCCGTTTTTGGGCACAAATCTGAGGGCGCTTGTGCTGCATCCACACGTTTGTTTAGAATTTGCATTACTTCAGAACTGCCAATAGATGAATATTGCTTTCCGTTATCGGTGTGTTTTAGTTGATTAAAGAATTTCCCGAACCTTTGGAGTTAATAATTATCTTTTGTCTATGCTTGAATATCTTAAAATTCTATTAATTCGGTGTAAATAAATAGTTACAGACCTTGTTAATCAAGTTTAGCAGTTTATTTTTGATTTAACATAGCATGAATATATTTTTATGAAAACATTATATACCTAGGTAATTAAATTAAAAAGTTTCTGATAAAAATTCTTGAGCTTAGATTGAATTTATAGGTTATGTAGTACTATTTATATGAAATTTTGTCATCTACAACCTACTTTGTTGATATTTACGTTTCGTTTTCATTTCGTTTATCTTTATTTGGTTCCTTTTTATAGTAAATACAGATTAAATCGAACGTTAAAGCCGAAAAAATTCAAAAGAAAAAACAAGCATGTGGATACTGACGTTTGTTCTCCTGTTTACCAAGCATTCGTACAAGTGTTGGATTTGTGTATTTGCACACGTGTTGCTTGTGTAGTAAGTATTGGATTGCAAACGTGTAGATCCAGCAAAAGGATTGGTGCATAACTTTGTAATCAGCTGTAGAACAAACTGGTTTCACACCATAAATATTATTTATTGAGGGAATAACTTAAAAAAATAAATATACTCTGTCAAAAATATGTTTCTCGAACATAGCGATTTTACAATATATATACAGCAAAAGAGATAACAGCGGAAAGCAATGGCTTAGCGTGGGTGCCAGATGCCGGGGGCGAAGGAAAAATTTGACGCCCCGTTATTTAGGAATTTTAATTTAAAAGACTAATATTGGGTCAAGCAAGATTTATAATTCTGGTACAGTGATGAATTTATTTTGGGAACGTGTTTCACTTGAACTGATTAAGAAATTTTCATTACATTTTATTTCTAATTCCTTTCTTCAACACAATGCTTTGAAAAACGATTCGCATAAAGTTTACTGTCGGACATTGTTAGGACTGAATGAATTTTAAATGAACTAATAAGGTATGTAATGTAGTGCTCGGTCGAAAAACATTGTAACAGACAAAATGAAAACTTGTGCACAAAATTCCAACGATCAAGTAATGACAGGCGGCTGTACCACAGTATTAGTTATTGCAGTATTTGCTCCGAAAACTCAATAAAAGTTATGGGAAAAAAGTCAAAAAATAGGTTCCTTTAAAAATTTATAATAAATCAATGAAATGTAAAAATCGCAAAATACTTCAATGGCACCTTCATCGGACACTGGTAAAAAAAAAAAAGATTGTGTACGTTTAGGGAAGTTTCCAATAATTTTATTTTTCTAATTTCTTTAGCTCACAAAAAAAAAGTTGTGGTTTATTTCAAAATGACATTACGATCTTTTATTGTTTCTTACGATAATTTATAAATTAATCGTTAGCTGACAATATTTTATGTTCCATTTATTTTATAGAAGTGACTGCGGTAAAGGGATAATGAATTCATTCTTAATTACTTTTAACTATGTAAAAAAAACTTATATTTGTTTTGCAGGAATACCTTTAGGATCGATAGTTGGGGATCTTATGAACTTCTGCTTCCATTGCTCGAGGACGTTTTTGCCAAAGTTTTTTCATCACCAGTGTTCGCAAGTTTTCACAACTCTTACAAATCAGGTTTGACTTTCACAAAATTCATTGTGCATATTAACAGTAGCGGATCTATACCTTACGGTACTCCAATTGGTGAGGGCGGGTGTTGGAGAGTTCACAGAAGTAAACACCTCCCAAGTGGGAGGGAAATTTCGAAGGCCTGTAAAACACAAAATTTATGAGTTATAGTTTTATATTTAATTCTTCAATACCCCTGACCATGAGACGTCCTCACCCAACCCCTGGATCCGCTCCTCCATAAGAATAATTACTAAGAAATAACAAAAAAATGAAACTATCAATTTGAAAATTTTAATTACAAATCCATTATCCAATTAAATAACATGATTTATAAATGACAAGTAACAAGTTGAGATGATTGATTTTTCATTACAATGATCTGCTTTTAAAGGGGCCTCTACATGTTGGCCAAGCCATGGCGAACGCAGACATGCACGAGCATGTGGATGGGTGGCTTGTACGAGTTGCCCTAAGCTCGTTGCCGATCCGTCGAGAGTCGGTTTTTTGGACACAGATCAAAGGGATTCGTGAGAGCGCTCGTGAAGCATCTCCACCATTGTTCTTTGTCCAGTTGCAACTGAGAGCTGTTAGGAGATTGAAGATATTTGTTGGTACTTTTTATGATAAGTTTTATATTTAATCTTATTTATTTATATTTAATTTCCTTTCATTTTCTTTTTTTGTAATAAAAAAGATATAATCCTAGTGCAATTGCTGAAACCTCTCGAACGTCCGCCATACTTGTCTCTCTGAATAACACTGAAGGCGGATCTACATGTTAGCCGCTCGCCACGAACCGGAGGCTTGTACAAATGCTCGGTAAACAAAGAGCGGGCCATCCACATGTCAGTGTTATTCAGAGAGGCAAGCATGGCGGAGTAAAAGTGGTTTCAGCCATTGCACTGGGATTATATTATTTTTATTACAAAAAAAAAAAATGAAAGGAAATTAAATATAAAACTTATTATAAAAATTAACTACAACCTCCTAACAGCTCTCATTTGCAACTAGACAAAGAACAATGGTGGAGATGCTACACGGGGGCTCTCACGAACCCATTTGATCTGTGTCCAAAAACCGACTCTCGACGGATCGGCAACGAGCTTAGGCCAACTCGTACAAGCCACCCATCCACATGCTCGCGCACGTCCGAGTTCGCCATGGCTTGGCCAACATGTAGAGGCCCCTTTAAAAGCAGAGGAACATCCACCTCTCTTTGTTTACCGAGCATTTGTACAAGCCTCCGATTCGTGGCGAGCGGCCAACATGTGGATCCGGCTTAAGGTTTAATATAGAACTTTAGCTTCAGCTGAAGTAGCTAATTTAAGTCAGATAATTTAATAAAATTACTTCAAGAAAATTATTTATTCACTCAATGAAAATAACCCACTCCTTTATTCAATTTCATGATCAATAACCCACTCCTTTATTCAAAATCATGCACAATAACCCACTCCTTTATTCAATATCAGAACGATAACCCACTCCTTTATTCAATGTCATGCACAATAACCCACTCCTTTATTCAATTATGCAATTCACAATTTCCTAACGTGAATCTTCTTCCACAGCTCAATTACTATGTATTCCCCGAAGTGGAATTCGTTGACAGTTTTGAACAGTCCCTCAAGTACTTGACGTCTTCCTTACCTTGCTTGATAAACTTGCTAACAATCGTCGATCTTTACTTGTACTGTCCGAAGTATGATAGGATCGAAACATTGTGCAACGATCTTTTCACAACTACTCCGCCTGTCGAGTCTAAGAATTTTTTTCCTTCCAGGTAATTTATTTATTTATTTATTTATGACAGTCAGTTATAGACATTTTTGCATAGGAATAATTGATACTTTCAAATTTATAAAAAAATAATTAATACTTATTTTATGTATAATTTATTCAAGGTTGCTCATGCTTCCTGACACTTTAGACTGCGACTCTGAGATGTTTTTCGGAGAAGTGGATTTCGATTATATATCTTATTGGGTACCGAAAATGGTCTCCTACATCATGAGGATGTCCGTGGTCCCAAGGAAGTTCTCTACCATCAGTAGCCGCCCACACGGTATCCTCAACAGCAACTACATGATATGCACTAAGATCTCTCAGCAGGAATTTGGATCGGACGGATCCCCGGGTTATGAAAGGAAGAGGATCAGCAGAAGGAGGGGGTATGTTTTAGGAAGAAGAAAATCGTTAAATAATAAAGTTTAATATTCAGAATTTGCATCACTTTGTTGCTAAAAATCTGTTTTAGCAAAACTGCTAACTGTAAATTGTTGTGCAGCGAATTGTTTATTAAATTAGAAATTCTTGAAGCAATCAGTCTGTGACTGGTTCTAAACAGCACATTCTAAACATTAATATGAATATGGTTCATGTTTATTCGACCAATGAAAATACTCTTCTATTTTCTTTATCTACGGCAAAATATGAATCCACCAAAAATAAGTAGCTACTATAATTTTTTTTTCTATCTGTTTTGTACAAATATTTCAAAAACATCTTCCTCTTCTTTTGGTGCTACACTCGCAATAGACCTACTAAGTTGTCTTTAGTCTGATTCAACTTAGTCTGCCATAGGGCTCTGTTCTCCACCATACACATACCTGCTCGCCGCATATCCGGATATAATAGTGCCTTTAGATTATTGTTGATAAAATGGGTACTTGATCCTTCAGTAGATGGGTGAACGTTGTGTAAACATAGGTTACAAAAGTAAACATTGGGAAGGTTATGAGAAATGGAAATAAATAGGTGGATAATAGTAAGCAACGAAAAGGTTTTGGAAGATTACAGAGGTTATTTTAACATAAGGAAGGTTAAAGAAAATAACAAAATTAAGCAAGCTCTAAAATATACAGGTAATGGTAAAAAATGAAAAGTTATAGAAAATGTAAACATTCAAAAAGTTATATAAAGATAAGACAGATTTCAGAAAATGTAAGCATTAAGAAGGACATAAAAAATAATCAACAATCATGTAGATAAATGTAAATATTTGGAAGGGTACATGCAGGTAAGTATTAAGAAACCCAAAAAAATGTAAATAAATTGGTTAGTAAATGAAATTATTATTGGGAAGGTAACATTGATGAGATTACAGAAAATAAACTCATTGAGGATGTAAAAATTGTAAACAATTATGTAGATAAATTTAAACATTGAGAAGGTTATAGAAAATGTAAATTCTGGGAAGGTAACAAATGGATAAGTAAATACTTAGGTTAAGATAAATATTTGCAAGGTTATGGAAAATATATACTCTTATATTTATGAGGTTACAAACAAATGTGAACATTAGGATGGTTAGAGAGGGGTGAGGATAATTTAAAACATGAATAGAAAGGAGTAGTGGTTATAAATAAATATAGAGTAATAGAGTATGTGGTTAAGGACGAGTTATAATTTACTAAAATTTGTGAATTGAAATTCAAAAGTGGTGCCATTGGTCACGTGACCATTGTCCTAGGTGCTGCTTTTAGAGGAAGGAGTATAATGGAGGGGATAAGCTGGCAGAAAAGTGAAACCAAAAAGGCGGGCCTTATGTGCCTTTCTGAGATGTGATAGAAGAGTAGGAGCCAATCACTGGCTGCCTTTTGTTTCAGTTTAGATTACAATAGTGGACATTCCTTAACATAACCTTTTTGGACATGGCCTTTTTGGCTTCACTGTTGCTTTGAATGTTATGCCACTGCCATGGTGCTGCTATGTGATAGTTTAGGCTGGTTACATGGGCACCAGAGGTTAGGAATGGTTTGGTCAAGGCTAGGGTCCAAAGGCATGAATCCCAAGCTTGGACATTGACTAAGGCCATGCAAATTCACTGTTCATTTTTGAAAAAAAAAATATTGGGAAGAATCTTTAGCCCAATCCAAGAATGTAGAACCTGGCGAAGAAGAAAATACGTGGAAATTTAAAATAAAATGTCACTTTGTTTGCATAAATTTGATAAATAACTAAATCTTTGCCAGGAAGTGGAGGAAAAAATAGTTTGAAAACCTGAAACTTTATTGTTTTGGTCCTGTTCCTCAAAAGTGTTTGCAAGAAATGAGACTAAACACCATTTTACACATTGTTACTTTAAAGGTTATTTTTTAATCTGTAGAATTAATTATAATATAAAATATCACTGTCAGCATGATTATTGTACATAATTATGTTTATGCGGCTACTTTTATTATTGTTTGTTTCTCATATTTTTGGAATGTTGAATGTGGTTTGCCCATCCCTATAATAAAAAAAATGAAAAAAGAAGAGATATCTTCCTCAAAAAAAAATATATTGCTGCTTTGCATTAATAATGGTTGATAAAAAAAGTTCTATTTTCTGTTTGACGTGATACAAATATTGTACAGAAAGACTAGGATTTCTTTGAGCTGACCCTGCTAGCTTTTGGAGTCCTTTACTACCTACCCATGATTGGGATTCAAGGTTTTCATTTTGTAGGACTGCCACTCAATGAAAAAAGTCCCAGGCCGGATACGAACCGGCACCGCCAGCAGATCTCAGATCTGTAAGACTGCCCCTGACCACCTGAGCTATGGACGACCCGACCTTACTTTGAGACAGTTGTATAGGATGATTCTAGTGGATAAAAATAACCTCAACTATAACAAAAAGACCGTCCCAGAAAGTGCCCTGGCACTTTGTGCCTCGATTTGAAGTATTTGTTGAAAAGCAAGGATATTATCTTTGGTGAATTGTCCCTCGTAGAACTCCAACTGAGGTTATGAGGAACTCTAGCAACTCTGATAGAGTTTGTGTGAAACTCGATACAGTCTAATAGGTTTTACTAGCATTCTAACAACAGTGAAAGAGTTTACGTGGAACTCTATCCACTCTTATAAATTTTACTTAGAACTCTAAGAATCATCCAAGATCGAAAATATCATTGCTTCTGAATGTATTTTTATTCAAATTAAAACATTTATGCACACTAATTGATGTGCGATTTATTATTGATGATTTTCAAACTCTAATATTATTAAAATGGAGATTTAAGTTATCAGAAGTTTCTGAATACCCTTAAATTATCTATACTATAAATTATTATCCATATTATAAATAAATTATTATCCATATCTATACTATTTCGCCTGGTTCTTTTTTATCAATTTTCTTTTAAGAATATGAAGAGATTACTCAATGCAATCCATTTATTTTAAATGTATTTAAGAACTGTCAATTGTAAAAAAGAAAAATACTGCTTACAGTAGTAGTCAAATATTTTTTGTGGGTACTGGAATGCTTCAAATAAATCCTTATGAACCATAAAAGTGCCGTCAGATTACTTTATACTATGAAGTAAATGTTTGACAGTATTCAGAATACTACCTCCTGTAGTTGAACAATACACAGTAAAGAATAATATTCCCAATGGAGGCTATTTAATTATTCCATATTGTTTATATAATTATAAAAATATATTTATCTGAATATATAAAAAGATCCAATGCTATTGTTGTACTAATTAGGCAATTGGCTTATGAGAAATTTTATTTTTCAGATATACAAAAGACTTGAATCCTATTAAAGTTCCCAGGCTCTGCATCCAGCCTTTTGCCTATTGATATATAACTTATTTAAGTACTTCCTCAAGAAGATGAAAATTATTTTAATATATGTATAATGTTTATACATAAATAATAAGACTGAAAATATAATTGTTTTTATAATGATGGTTTTAATTAAATATACATCAAATTAAGAAAACTTATTTGGTTAAACAGTAAATAAATTACATTAGCTTGTACTTCATAAGGAGCTGTGACAGATTTATGCATTACTTATTATTTTCACATTCAAATATGAAATTATAAGGATCATATCAATCTTAATCAAAATCATCGTAGTAAAATATGATGTATCTGAGGGGGAAAAATGTATTACTTTTCGTTTTAAGTCAATAAGTAGTCTTGTGTGAATTGTTGACTCAAAGGCCAATTAAAATGTATTATCTGTTAGTTAATAGTGAAGCTATTTGAGGAAGACCTCTCACACATTTTGAATAAGATCTAAAGATGCTGCCATCTATTGGCAAATTCACAAAGTAGAAAGGTCTCTGGACCCAAGTTTTTCTGAACAAGACAGAGAGTAAATACAGGCCACTCAGAGCAATGCCATTTTTGCTCCTATTCAACCATTAAAGATATGTTGATAATCTACAACGCACCCAGGAGAAGGGACAGAGGTGGAATGAGGGAGGAAAGAGAGCATAAGGGAGTAATCAATCTTCAAGTGCCAGCAATAACCTCAATAGCCCATCACCAATTAACCACTAAGTAAACTGTAATATCTTTTGTTATTTTATGTAACACCATTCAAATCAATAACCAAAATTAAATACTAACCTAACTAATCCATATTGTAAATTCTTTTGGCTAAACCACATTTAATCAGTTGTGTCAATAATTCAAGAATATATGTTTAGTTTCCCTATTTAACCATGCTTAATTTACTTTAAATCCACTATATACAGTTTACTCTTATATATATTTATACCAGCGATACCATTAAATTACAATTAATTCGGATAATATCCCCCAATATTGTATCATGGGGAATATCTTAATTAAACAGAACCATTGATGTACTTGTTTAAGGATCACATCCTCGACCACAATTTATAACAATATAAAATTGTTTTAGTTATATATTCACCATGTATAATCTTATAACAACATAAAGCTTCCTCTATTGTTCATTCACCATGAATTCAATAAATGATAAGGAAAATTAGTTCATTTACTGAAGGTTTATTAGTCAAGCTTTAATTTATATTATAAACAATTATATTGTGAGGAGTGTCTGAACGTGGCGAATTTCGATCCCTTTTCCTCAATAAATAGAGTTTTCCAGTTTTCAGTGTCTTGACATACTGAACACAAAGTTATTTTTATTCCTTTTTTTTTTTTTTTTAAAGAACACGGAAAAATGCTCGCTTTTATAATGAATCAGATTGCCGAAGGTCAACTTGTTATTCTAGATGCCATTTTTTAAATCCCTGTGTATTCGACAATCGAATATGAGTATGTACCTAAATTCTAAAAATATATATATTTTTTTTAAAATTTATATTATAATCATCATTAATATCATACACCTCTGATGCTTAAGCTTAATTTATTTTTATTATTCACTGTGACAATGTTTCTCAATGCTAATTTAACAAGTGAGCCTTTCCGTTGACAGATTGGCAAACTCTAAGACAACAGAAATAATAATATTTCTTGTTTTAACATATATATATATATATATATTTACAAACGTATGACAGAAATAAAAATATATCACTTAACTAACATTTACATTGTGCTCTTAAACATTTATTTCCTGCTAAATTCTCCTTGAATCATATTGAAAATACTGAGTATGATTTTACGGATTTAGCTATCCTGTCAACTGAAAAGGTTGAATACTGGGTAAGTGAAATAAAAAAACTAATTATTTAATAACTCCTTAGACATGAAAACAGTTTACAGACTAAACGGGAAAATTGCGCATGCGCCCACTCAGTCAAACTCGTAATTGCAACAGATAATTTATAAAAGACTTGTTCGTCATTACCTATTTATTATCTTCGAATTTCCGTGCTAAATATTATGTTTTTAAATCTTTTTCATTACAACAGTATATAATACGTATATTTCACTACTATTATTTCCAGAAATAGTGTTTTCAAAGAAGAATATCCGTATGTTAATTATCAAGTTCTTACAAAGTTTATTTTTCTTCTTATATTACTAATAAAAAAATTAAATGGTTAGTTATTTCAAATTAACAAAATTAAAGATAAGTAGAGATGGTCGGGGGGTGAGGTCAGAAAAAAAAAAAATTTATTCGTGCCGACGTTTCGACCTGATTTTCAGGTCTTCATCAGGGCTATAAAACAAAAGAGATAACAACCATCATTCAGAGAAACATAAAAATAAAAATAAATAATAGACTAACAAATTTGGAAATATGCATAACAATGAATTGAAAATATAAAATAGTTGATTAATAACTATGGAATTAGATAGTATTAAATTGAAAACAATATGAGATGAAATAACATTATATAGGTAAGAAGATATGTTAATAATAATAATATTCTTTATTTATTCTGGGATTGATCCGTTTAGAATAATATACAGACGTCAAAATAAGGCTTAGAGCCTTATAGTGAATACAAAATAAAAATGACATAAAATATAATAAAATAATGAATTTGAAAAGATAAAATTGAACAATAATAATTAAAAGAACATATGAAATAAGAATAGAACAAATCAAGTAAAACCATATGCGATATCATAAAACATAAGATGACAAACACTTCTGATTATAAATAATAGAAAACAAAAATGATAAAATCAAATATAATTAAACTAAAAATAATAAATGGAAAGGTATAATTTCTGCTAATATATACATTTACAAGAATAAACGAAAATCTGAAACATTAAGAACAAAAAATATATAAACCTTGATTGAAACTTTCAATTGTTATTCTTCTGGAATTTGGTGGACAGAAGGTGGTCGAAGATACGGGATTTGAAGGTTGGAAGGGTATTAGAACTACGAATGAAGGAGGGAATAGAATTCCATAAAGAGGAGGAACGGATGAGGAAAGATCTACCAAAGGCTTACCATTGACACTTCATAAGTGATTTATAAAATATTGAAAAACAACGTGAGTCAGCATATTGAATAATATGAAAGAAAATAAAATATATGATACAGTGGGTGAATGATAATAAAATGATATACTAAGATCCGCGTATACCCACCTTAAATATGCAAGTTCAGTTTCATATGCATTTTCATTTTTTAGCCAGACTGTTAAAAAACACACAGATCATTTTGCGAGACTTAATTATTTGGACTCCAGAGACCTCAAAACGTGCATTCCGTCGGAAACTCGAATTCGAAATATTGCACTTATAATGTTGGCGCGTAATATTTTCCCTTACCATATATTCCATAAAGAGTTAAGTTAAAGTAAAAATTAATTAAAACTTACGATAATATAGTCGAGGTCACCACCTCAATGGAGAACACTAATAAGTAAAACTTTTTTATTAGTGCCAAAATTTCGGACAGAACTTCTTTAGACATTATTTATTATAATAAATTTCATATATTTCTGTATTTAGGATGAATTCCTGAAATTCTGGCCTAAGCGTTGGCATTAATAAAATATTTTTAATTATTTCTTATCTTCACTCACTGCACCCCCGGCCATTTTCTAATACACCCACGGTCAACAACACAAACATCATAATTAAAATTTAGTTGTATGTTTTGTCTTACAGTTTCAGATGTAATAAAAGCAAAAATTGAACTACTAGAGCTCATAGATTAGGAAAGATCATGTGGATGGGAGAGAGAGGTTGAAAACCTACTAGATTGGTTCGTCGATAATATGGAAGTAAGATTCATACAGAAAGTTTTCATATGGATCTGGCTTGGGTTCCCGGTTTCGATGTATTTACAAATAGAACAAAAAGAGAATAAAATTCATTTATTATTCACTATTAAATAACAATTTATTCTATTGAAATAAATAAGCTATGTTTGAAAGAAATTTTATATATTTAGATCCATCCACATTTACAATTTAAAATGAGGTGTAGATAGTTGACCGTAGATTAATGATTGGAGAAGTTTGTTGGGGGGGGGGATTCGGTCAGCAAAGAACAACATAAATAAACAAAACCATATTTATTTATTTTATGCCGACGTTTCGACCTGAGTTTCTTCATTTCTTCTTCATCGGGGCTATAGAACAAAAGCTATAGAACTAAATGTTGTTGTTATCTCTTTTGTTCTATAGCCCTCATGAAGACCTGAAACTCAGGTCGAAACAATAGCATAAAATAAATAAATATGGTTTTGTTTATTTATGTTGTTTTTTGCTGACCGCATCCCCCGACAAACTTCTCCAATAATTACAATTTAAAATGTATGTTTTCTTAATAATTAAATTTTACTTGTTAATTTAATATAAAAAACAAACCCTTAGCCTCCCTACGTCCAAGAAATATAATGCCTTTCAAATTATGTGCGAAATTATTTTTTTTAAATAATTATATTATGAATTTTAAATGTTATTCTCTAATTGAATGTACAGAAGCTAAAAAGTCTAAAGAAATACATATTATTCCCATAGCATCATAATATTTATTTATAATGAACGATGGATCTTCATTTTCGCATTATATTTATTCAATTATTCCTTGATAAGAATAATTCTAAATGAAAATACTGATATACAAAGTTTGTCAAGTCCATAATTCTGCATAGCTTACTGACTATTTCTATTGGGTTAGTCCATGATTATCTTTATTTCGAGAAGTGATATTAATTTTTTTGATTTTTTTTTCGTAACATCGTTTATTATTATATTTGTGCAATACGTCCATAAATATTACAGGGAAATGATATATGTATCTTAGTGAAATGGAGGCGTTTCGAAATATATGCGTGTCAATAAAAAAATCAGCTCATTTCAGTACAAATATTTCTATATTGTTCACTTTGACAATACTTTCCCGGACTAATTTTCCATATGAACCATTCAATTCATTGACCTATCGATTGACAAGTTCCAAGTTCAATAGTTATCGGAAAAGTAATTTTAATAATATTTTTCATTGTAAAAGTATGGCATAATTTTTTTTTGTAATTTATTGATTGTTATTTACAAGTGTATAAAAATATATACAACAAGTAAATTTGCTGTAGGTGACATAGTGACATGATACAAACATGTGGAGAATCTACCCATTGATAGAACTCCAATAATATTTCTAGAGAAGATCTCGAGGCCATATTTTTTTCTGACGCCTAGGACGATTATTAAGTAATGAACGAGAAGCCAAGTTCAAACAAGTGGATTTGGGTTGTTGGGAAGTTTATCATGGAAGGAATGGTATCTGGTCCTGGCCAAATCAGCAACATATGGGACATTGAGGTCCAGATGGATGACCTGATTTGTGACAAAGTAAGGAGCATTAAGGATTTTGGACTGTAAGGATGGGATTTGAGAGGAATTTGACAGTTTAATGGAGCCCCAAAGCTCAACTCCGTATGTCCAGATAGGCATAAATATAAAAATATAACAGTTTAATAAAATTTACGTTCCGCATTAAACCATTTTTCAATGCTAAATTACTATATGAAATGTTGAATATACTATGAATGCTTTCATAGAGTTAAACATCCTGTGAACTGAAAGGCTCAAATATTATACATACGTAGGTTAAGTTAAATTAAAAAACTATTTCGTCACCATGGTGACAAGAAAGGAGTTAATCGACTTGCGCTACCCTCCGGTTTAACGTCAAACTCGTGTTTTATTAATGCATTTTTCATCATTCTACATTAAATTTTAATTATAATTTTTTCTTAAATATTTGGTATTCCAGCAATGTAAATTAAGCCTATGTTACAATTCTTATTACCTCAAATGTGTTTTCAAACTAGAAAAAGTATTTTTTCTCTTATTACCTGAAATGTGTTTTCAAACTAGAAACACTATTTTTTCTCTTATTACCTGAAATTTGTTTTCAAACTAGAAAAACTATTTTTTTTTCTTATTACCTGAAACGTGTTTTCAAACTAGAAAAACTATTTTTTCTCTTATCTCCTGAACCTAATAATGGACAAACAGAACAACGATATGTACATGAGCCCGCCAGTTTATGGTCAATCTTGTTCTAGGAGAGACCTTTTATTTATGTGCTCACCGTCAGTCTCCATTACTATCTTCGACTTTATACGATCCATATTATTTTTTTTTAAATCTTTGGCTTTCCATCGGTAAATAATAAGTCTATATTACTATTCTTATTTCCGGAAATATGTTTTTAATTTAGAAAAAATGTTTTCCTCATTATCTCCTAAAGTTAATTATCAACTCATTGTTTTTTTGTTTTTTTTTTAGGGGGATTCTATAAAAGTGTAAAATTGAATATATAAAGTTGAACTTCGCTAACTATGGTATCAGAAAGCAAGTCTGGAATGCGGTAATATGAAAGGAGTTTCGCTCAGTAAATAAATGTGAAGCAGTTTTTGAAGGGCATTTCCTAGTGAGACGTGAGAACTTAAGAGGTTTTGTACTCAGTCTCCCGTCATCTGCCGACCAACGATCGTATATACGACGTATTTATAATTTAGGTCAGTAACGTGCCTTTATGTTTCTAATGTTTTAAGTCCCATCCTTAAATTTATATTTTAAAATTTGATAAATCAGAAGCGTGGAGTTATTCTGGTCAAGAACAAGATGGAAATAAAATTGACCACGATTTGGACCAAACTTTTACGCGAATGACCAATTTGGTATTTATTTTTTTCAATTTGTTTAGAGATCAAGATTTGTTAAGTACTTATAGGCGATCTGTTATTGTGTATTGAGATAAAATATGTGTTATTTTTTAAATAAAACTTTCTTTTATCTACAGGGATAGGTCGTTTTGTCAGTCACGTGCAGTGTACCACCTTCTAAAAAAAGAGATAATGGACAAAAAGTTTGATCGAGGGAGAAGGAAAGAAAGTAATCTAATTAAGAAATAAGGAAACTTATTTAATGAATCTTAAATAAGTGTGCAAAAAATAATCAATAGGAAAATATAACATCACTGCTTTGCTTTAATAGTGGTCTATCTGACTAAAAACCGTTATATTATTTTGCATTTGACGTATTCTATAGATATCACCGTGAAATAGCGTTACTTCATGACAGCTCAACTAACTTTAGGACGACCCCAGTAAAGAAAGTCTTGGTTAATGTAGGTAATGTCTACACATAAACAGTAAGGTAATGTCTAGGGAACACGTCCAATTTAAAATAAAATCGAGACCTTTTTTTGTTCGATGCGCCCTTATTAAAGCAATGGAGTAATATACTTTTAAAAATTTTTTTTATTTAATAAAAAAAATTTAAAACAAACAATTTTGTATCCCTATCTAATTATTTTAAAAAACAAACAAAAAACACGGTAGAGATTAAAGAGGTGCATTTACAATGATAATAAACCAAAAAATAAGAAAATGAAAGCATAGAAAAAAAACTAATAAAAATAGAATTTTATACGATAGGTATTATCTTGGTGCTTTATATAAAACGGAATGTTACTTTAAATCGTTATTTGGCAACTTTTTGCATTAATCGAAAATTGTTTAACTTATCCTGTACCGTTGTCAGTATTGTAAAAAAATTGGGCTAAATTTAGAAGAATCGCCTGATATGAGACAGATTACGTCCCGTTATGGGGATTGGCTTGAGACCTTGGGGGAAGGAATATATAAGCAGACAATAACACTGTTGTGCGAAATCTCCATTAATTTCAACGTAAAGTTGCCTTCAAGGGGCGTGGCCAAATCTCTACACCTTAGTGTCATTTTTGCTAAGGAGAGTAGGTTTAAGGTAGGTGGTAGGAAAAAATAGGAGGCTGTCTTTGGAAAACTGGGATTGATGGCACTGTAGTCAGTGATATGTAGATATAAGAATCTTAGTTTGAAAATATAGTTAAAAATGGATATTGATTTCAAAAAACTAGTTTGATGTACTGTACTGGGAAAGAA
Source organism: Halyomorpha halys (assembly GCF_000696795.3). Classification (NCBI taxonomy): domain Eukaryota; kingdom Metazoa; phylum Arthropoda; class Insecta; order Hemiptera; family Pentatomidae; genus Halyomorpha; species Halyomorpha halys. Next base: position 475,430 of record NW_027111618.1, read on the forward strand.
TATAAATAAATTAGTTTTTGAATGGGAACATGATCATAATTTTAAGTTATTTACTAATCTTTGCCTACCCATCTTGTGAACATTTCTTTTTTCTTTTTACAGAGTTAGTAGGCTTCTTATTTATGCATTTATAAAGTCAGGATGGTTTCAGCTCCTGGCCATTGTGTATCAGTTTTGGTATACCAGCATAATGGTCTATTTATGTTCAATTTTGAATTTTTCTTTTATTGACCCATTCTTCCCTGTCTCATTTTTTTTAACATTCATGTGAAGTCCATATTGTTCTTAACAAGTGTTATTTTATAAAATAAAATAAAGATTGACAGCAGCAAAAAGATGTAAATAATAAAACTCAACTTACAGGCACCTGCAAGTTGACATTGCACAGCATGGATTTTTACCTGTTTTTGTTCACTGCATTGGTGGTTCTTCTGATATGGCTCTTGCTCCCCAATAGATTGAGCAAGATGGGAAACAACATCCCAGGCCCTATGGCCTACCCTATCGTTGGCAACATTTTCAATTTCATCGCAGTGGGACCTAGTAAGTATAAGTATTTATATTAATTGAATAATTTGCAGTATAAAATATTAAATTAGTTATGCAGAATACAAATTTATAGCCCTAACTGTACAACATGGTTTGAAAACGCTTGGTTTGGTCCCCGAACAAGACTAAGATTGCAAGTTGATATATGGAGGTATTGTATTGGGTACAACTAAACCAATTGTTCAATAAAAAATTATGGAGCAATTTCACTTGGAAGAAGCAAAAGGATGGCTCCTCTGATAAAGGAGATACCATTTACTAGACTAAACTTAGACCACTATGATGTAGGTTTAATTCTCCTTATGCGTTATAATTATATCTAGGATTATGAAAGCAGAGTAAGTAAGAGGGTAAAATATTCCCAAAATAACTATGAGAATAGTTCACCAGACTAGAAGAATTAAGCAGATGTCCTTTAGAAAAAGAGATAATAATTAAAAACAAACATCTTGAGCACAGAGGACTCTAGAAAGAATAAACAGAGATCATAATTTTTGTTTTAGACTGTATGAAAATTAAAGTAGATAACAAAAATAATAAAATTCCAATGCTTAAAATCTGAGCTAATAAAGCACTATGATATTTTTCTTAGTTGACTTTTTTTATCAAATTCATTATTTTTTTTGATAACTTGTAGAATAAAAAAATTAATTTAAATAATTAATTTGCCATTGAAATTAATATGTAGTTTAGGAAGCAAGTACGTGGCAGGGAACAATATTTAAAGTTTTTTCATCCTTAAGCACTCAATTAAAATACTTTTCACTGAATAAAATAAAATCTTTATAATTGACTATCTTTGACACATGAACTATTCTGTTTATCATTGAACTAAAATTTTGTTAATGTTTCAAGATATTTGTATCATAATGTATATATATATATATATACATTTTGTAATATTAATTTTATACAGTTGAATACTTTTTTATTAGATGCACCAGAATTTTGGAAAAGATTAATGAAAATGTATGGAAATACATTTCGTCTTTGGTTTGGACCTCAATTGCACATTTGTCTAGATGATCCTGATGACATACAAGCAAGTACAAATCAGATTGAAAAATATAATCAAATAAAAAAAATCATAAAAGGATAATATTATTAATCATTGCTAAAATAATATTTTAATAATAAGTTTGAAATATAGCAAACAGACTTTTTGGGGAATTCAATATTCTATGTTTTAATTTGATATTTTCTAGATGATTTTGTCAAGTCAATTATTAATTACAAAAGCATATAGTTATAAAGAGTTAAAACCATGGCTAGGGAGTGGGCTCCTTTTGAGTACAGGTATGTATATAAATTTTCTGAAATATTTGTATATCTTATTGCTATATGCAAAGATTTTTCTTTTCTTTTTTAATCAACTAAATAATAATTCCACACTATATGCTATCTCTGCCAGTGAACTCTGGAACTGGATTATTTATTTCTTACTTATTACTATTACTGATAATAATTATTCAATGGTGAGTGTTAATTTATGCCTCTTGTATTATTTTAAGTTAACTTTGTTGTCTGTGTTTTATAATTTTTTTTCCGTTCCACAGGTGAACTATGGCAGAGAAGAAGGAAAGCGATTACACCAACCTTTCATTTCAAGATCCTAGATGAGTTTATTCCTATTCTTAACAAATGCTCTAAGGTTCTAATAGACTGTTTTAAGAATAAAGTTGGGCAAGGGTCATTCCACTTGACAGAATACATTTCCAACTGTGCTTTAGACATAATTGCAGGTAAATCATATTTGTCATCTACAAATTTTCCTTGTTAGATATTTTACCATAAATGCCAAATTAATTGTTTATATCATCATTAAAATTAATTAACAATGGACACAACAAAGAACACAGAAGCCAAATCTAAGAAATGGAAATGAGGTACCTCAGGAGGATAGAGGAAAAAACAAAAAGGGATGTGGTCAGAAATACTAAAATAAGAATTAACCTGGGAGTAAAACCAGCTCAAAATATAATACTAAAAAATATGCTCTGTTGGTTTCGGCATGTAAAAAGAATTCATGAAGAAATAATATGTGAAACGAAAGTTGATAAAAGAGGGTCATGAGGAAGGCCAAGAAATACTTAGGATGGTGCAGTCAAGGAAGAATTTAACAAGAGATGAATGGGTAGGAATAGAGGTGGTCAGCTGGTACAGGAATGCAACTTATGGATCAAACTTTAAGTAGAAGAGGTATGATTAAGAAGACAAAGAATATTAATTCACCCTTCTAGATGAGCCCAAGTAATTCACTATTGGAACAACTCTCGGCATCAATCGTTTGCAACCCTATGGCGAGACAAGGTGCCAGTTTTTCTTTGGGCTTTCTGGTAGATACAAAGATGTCTCTGAGGACTGGATTCCCCTTAGACTTGTACAAGCTAGGGCAGCAGCTGCTCTCCTGTAGTGTAACCTTTTCCTTTACAATGTCTGGCAGCTGCTTCCCTTCAGTGTTGAGGTTATGTCAAAAGCTTCTGTATCATAGCCTATCTCATTCCTACCAACCTTTTAACATTGTTAACACTAAGAATATGAATGAACACACTGTATAGAGTTCTTCTGAGTGATATTATTAACTTTGCATTATATTGTCTGCAACAACACTGTTAAGGATATTTAATTATCAGAGTAACTAGGTTTTCTGGCACTAACTGCTGTCATTTTTTGTTAAACTTTTCTTTTTCAGGAAAGATACAGCCAACAGAAAAATATGCGTTCCAATCCATAACACTTAAATATAATATTAAATATATTAATATTTTGTTGCTAATTCTCTTTTTATTTAGAGACCGCCATGGGAACTGAGCTGAATGTACAAACTAATCCAAAATCAGTATATCCGACCAGTATATTCAAGTAAGCCATTAAATTTCTCAAAGTATAAATTTCTTCAAACTTTGAATTATTCAAAAAAAGTAAATTTTTATGATATTTTTAATTTTATGATGTTTCTACAATATAGAAGCTATCAACAAAAATTTAACTTTTCTACTATGTCCATAGTTTCATAATTAACCCTTCTACTTTAATAATCAATGAGAGAAAAACCACTAATTTATGTTCCTTTGGAGTGTTCCATTGTCGGTTTTAATCAAGGCTCAGCACTCGAGTAAGTTAAGGTAAAGGTACCAGTAGTTGACACTTATAAATTATGATTAATAAAACAAGAATCTATGAGTAAAATTTAATTTTCCAACACATGGAAAACAAAGGCTGTACATTACTTAGTGTTTAAATTATTTTGATTTAACAATCAAGATAGCAATAGGAGCATACTAACAGAAAATTATAACTTATAATATAATACAGATTATAACTTCTCTTATAGAGTCAACTATTGGTGCTTTTACCCTATGATTTATCCATGCCTCAAAAACAAAAAACTTACAGAATAATGTCAGTGTGACCATTATTATATTGTTCCTGGCTAGAATAAGCTTATAACTTAAGACGTTAAGACAGTCACCAAATAATGTAGTCATCTCGAATTATATTCGAAGAGATATTTTATCTTAACATATTTTCCATACTACTCCTGTAAGCTAAAACATGTAAAATTTAATTAAAATACTTCAATTAAGGATATGACCTAATATACCAGGGCATTCAAAAAGTCCTGTCGTTTTTCGTT